>NC_041395.2:37017096-37317096 GCF_900747795.2 Erpetoichthys calabaricus
CCAACATTTCAAAGACATTCTTGAAGTAGGTTTTTGCTAGGAAATTAAAAGTTGAACAGTACTGCCATATGCAAGAAAATACACACTGAAATTTGACTGATACATTTTTTACTAACAGCCAATAGGACAGATCTTTTTCTACCGAATCTCCTGTCAAATAAGACAGTAAGTAAATAACTAAAAAAATTAAAGAACTGATGATTCATCTACATGTCTTATTTGTGGTTTACACAAAACAGGCAGTGTTTTCAGTGATTTACTGAAGATCATTGAAACTGATTGCTAAAGCTCCACAAGTTTGCCTATCTGGATCTTTAGCTTCAATTACATTTCACTTTTCTGCAGCAGAAAATCACCTAATCTGAAACCATTTGGCCACTCAGGACATCTCAGCTGTAATCATCATGTGGACAATATAAATGGTTAAGAGTTCCAACATATTCCAGCATATTTTACACTATGATTAAATCAGCATTTCAAAACTTTGTAGTATAAAGATAAACTTGCACTTTTCTTTGTCACGGCAAATCACATATTTTAATGTCAGCTAACATCCTGTGAGCTGAAATATATTCTGTATATTTAGCACCAACCAGCAACTCTAGCCAAAGTGAATTCCTTAAGAAACTAAAATCATAAGTTGGTCTGTGGAAAAAAATGGAAAAACAGGTTCTCTCTTCATGAGGGAGCAGACCCAACTAAAATCTGGTAACTAAGTTTCTCCCTCCATCAGTACATGTAATATAAATATTTTCATGCTATTATAACATTATTTACCAACTAGACATTAAGCCTGTTACAATAACAGGCGCTAGAACAGTAGTGCATAGACATTAGTAGGAACAGTCTATATTAAATGGCAAGGGACCGTCTATTTTCTGTTACAGTAATCCTGGCTTGTATGTGGCTGTAATATGTGTCACTGTATTGTGTGCCTTTAATTTTCTTTCACAGTAATGCATCTCTCCAGCAAGTATTTTAATCTGTGCTGGCGTGCAGCTGATTATTGTATGTGTGGCGTCTCCCCAGCAACGGATTTTATGTGCGCGAAAATAAATCAACTTTTAAAAGTCATCCTATTGTAATATCATGAAAATTCGTATATTTAGGAAATCCCCTTCAACGACTGACACTTTACACTTTACCAGGCCAAGTTTGTTAATCGCAAATCTGACATCCTCAGAGTGAACACTTGCACAACAACAAACACTAATCCCACCTCTTTGGGGAAGCTGGTCTCTGCGTCTCAGTACCCGATTGGATTTTTCGTGCGTTATGTTTTAGGTCTTACCTCATTTACCGAAATCCGATTGGATCGTCCGCGCAATATTTTATAGGTCCCGCCCTCTCTGTCTTGTGTGACCCGTCAGGCGACCTTTGAAGCATCGCACCATGCCCCGCGCATGTCCACTTCACCAGAAGACACACACACACGGACACATAGACGCACACAGGGGTTTTATTAAAGAGGATGAATTTGGTGAGGTTTAAACAAATAAAATATCAATATGAATGTACAACATATAACTAATAGTATACATCCTTCCCTACAGCCAATTTAAAAAACACTTAGATATTCATTACATATTAACCCAAAGATATTAAGTTCATGGATCTCAAAGCTTGTTGATAATTACGAGACAGAAGCAGAATGCTCAGGGGTTGGTGAGACATAATGGACTATTAGAAATCTGAATGGCTTTATTCATCATTCAGTAAAAGCTGAGTGAATCCACAGTGGCTTGGTGCTACCCAGTGATTTTAGAGGCAGGCACACCTCTTTGTCTTTCTGCTTCCTACCTCTACCTCTGGCAAAAAGACTGCCAAACCAAATTGTGACAAAGATAACCACAACACTTTCAATGCTGAACCTGTAGAAAATGGTCACTGCTTCCAGAGACTTCTGAACATCATTTAATTTAGAAAGAACAGCCTCTAGTGAGATTTCTTGAGTTTAACAAATGTTGACTCTCATGTTAAGAGTACTGGTTCTATGATAGAACATGAGTTTCTCCATTACCACTGTGATACTGGCCTTTGATGTATAATGACAAACATGATCTTTTGTTTCACTTAAATGTGAAGAAAACAAAAATAATTGATGTCCAAATTGTTTACTTGGGAGTGCCATTTGACCAGCTGTGTTACCTTAATTCTGTACGCAAATGTGGACCAATGCTGCAGACTTAGCAAAATTATGTAATTCGGTTTTAGGTTCGAGAAAGTGTTAATGATGTGACACCTTCCTGGCAAGGATGCACTGATACCATTTTTTTTGACAGCCAGTACCAACATCAAGTACTTCACATTTCAGATGGTCACAGAGTACATACAGAAGCACTTATCTTAGCACAATATTTTCTACAACAAATATATAAAGACAACTGAATTTTACTTAATAAGCCATAGTGAATGAAACTCATGTTTTTTCTTTATTTATAAAAGAAACATTTATTATTTTGAATAATTAAAAATTAACACTAACTCTTATAAAGGGTTTTAATATTTAGCCAAGCTATTTACACTGATCTCAGTTTGTCCAATGTGAATCCAGTTTGTTAAAATATTCCACATATTGTCTTTTACAGGGAATATAATAAAAGACAGATTTAAAAACAAAAACAAACAATAATATTTTTTCCTTCCTTGGTAAGTTTCAAAGCAGCTCCTGACTGGAGGAGTAATCAATTCAATAGATACTGCTACAAGTAGGTTATGTAGATTAAAAAAGTAACTGAACTGCACATAATTTAATACCATGAATAACATTTTGTAGAATAAAATATTTAGCTTACTGTTCAAAAGTATTTTAGCAGCATCTTCTAATGGTGGAGGTAAGCAAACCATATTCATTGATGTAATACCAGGATGCTTCCGGTATGGTGTGGTGTCTAAGAACTGTGAGGTATTATCCAATTGGATTTCATGTGTAGTTACAGTTGCTTGGTTCTGTAAGAAAAACAGAAAAACCTATAAGAAAACTACTTCTCAGATGCTACTAATCATATGGCTCTATATGGATGGTTATACATAAGCTTAGCATAAACATTTTTAAAGGATAAAGGAAAAAATACACAAGTATTAGAAATGTCCAATTCTAGTAAGATGAACTTGGTGGCTGATTTCTGCTATTAAAAAAAAAAACTGAAAAGGGCATACTTAGTACAAGCACAATAAACACAGAGATGCTGATGAGTCACAACAGGTTAATTGTTGGAATTTTTTAAAAAGGCAGGGTTTGTCAACAGTAACCTATAAAGGGATTTGTTAGACAAGTTGCTCAAAGTACATTGTTTTTTCCAGAATGATTAAGCCTTACCTTGGATTAAAATAAATTATCCAATGAAGCAAGGAATTTTGACATTATGAGTATAACTGCAACATCACAGTTGAAACAATCTACTTTTAAATCCTGGCCCTGCTAATGTTTGAGTGCAGTTTGCATGTTCTCCAAATAACATTTTCCCTTCTCTCTCTCTAGCTGCTCTGGCTTTCTTATAACATTTCAAGCACTTCTACATTAGTTAATTGGTAATTGTAAAATGAAATAAGTACAGGTGAGTGTGTGAATGTGGCCTGTGAAAGGCTGTGGAGAAGCTACAGCAGGTTGGTGCCTGGCATTGGCTTCTGGGACCCTTATATTTGGTGAAAGTGCTTAAGAAAATATTCAGAAAATCTTACATTGCGTCCACCAGGTGGCCATGATCTGTGGTCACCATTTATGGCAAAGTGATTAATAATAACAATAATAGTAATACATTGTATTTATTTGTAGGCACCTTTCTAAACACTCAAGGACAACAAACAATAGATAAAACACTGATTATTAACAAAACTAAAATACAAAAATTAAAATCAGACAGAGCAATTGTAATCAGAGAAAAAGCAGTCTTAAGCAAATGAGTTTTAAGTTTAGATTTGAAAAGTGAAAATGATTCAATATTTCTAAGCTCAGATGGTAGTGATTGAGAAATCAAGTCATAACCTGCATAAACAAAGAAAGTAAATGCAGAGCAGCAACATCTGCTGAACATGAAGCATATTGCAGAAGCCGATTAACTGACAAACAACAAGAAAGAATGTGCTCTGCACAGGTTCTAAGCAGAATGAATAGCAGTTTAATAAAATGCTCCAAGAATCACTTAAACCACACTTGAATAGACATAAAGGCAAAAACACAACATACCTAAACTGATTACATGTTCAACATCAATGTAAACTGGCTTAAGAAAAAAAATTCAAAGCAACAGAACCAAACAAAAATGTTGAGACAATAAAAAGTTTCACTGGCTTATAAAATATCGTAAGAGATCAAGGGATCTCTGCCATGTCTTTGAGAAGATACCAATGTAATTATCCTACGGTTATAATGAGCGAACGGAAATAGGACAATCCACAAAACAACCCGCTTAAAGAAGCTGTGTTCAGAATATTAGAATTGACGAGTCAGAAATTACTGGTGGTGTGAGATGATTAAAGGGGGTAATAAAGTTCTGCATATCTAGTAAAGTGAGGTGATGTAATCAGAAAAACATAAAAAAGCAGATGAATTACTTAACTGATTTCTCATTCCATTGACAGAGACATTTGCACATAACTTTGTGCAGACAAAGAATTGTTCTGCATTCTCATCTGGACTCCATGACTACCATCAGTACCTGGGTCAGAAGGTCTGGCAAAGTTGGCTGGACAAAACTCCACTACAGCTTAACAACAGAATCTATATTTTCTTGAAATGGTGAAAAAGTGGGAGTGGGCCAAGGCTTTTTAACCTTTTACAGTGTCCTTCAAACATCACAGTGGATCTCATTCATTAGATATTACAGCGTGACAACTTTGCCAGCCCATTTGACCCTGGTATTCACGTTGGGTTGGACAAACCACAATTGAAGCTTCACAAAGATCTTTCTTTTCACGAAACTGTGAAAACCGGGGTGACCCAAAGACATTTAACCTCTTATGGTGCCATTTTAACACCAAAATAAATCTCACTCATTATAGTGTGCCAGCTAAGCCACCCCATTTGACCCAGATACCCACGTCGGGTCGTGTAAAACTTAAAATGTTATTGATCAAAGGCATCTGTTTTTCTGTTAACGTGGAAAAAGTAATTATTTTGCACGAGGTATGTGAACAAGTAGCTGGCTATAATAGTAGTTGCCAATAAGCAGTCTTGTCATTTACGTGATATCGAAGAAATCCCCACACTTACCCGCAAAGCTAACTTCCTACCAAACGTGCACACGCGCGAAGCTCTGCGGCACAAGGTTGCCATGCTTGCTGTTGTTATCCCGTGTAAAGCACAACTTCCGCTTGGTCCTACTGCAAAAACATTCCGCCGGTCCTCCTTAAACAATTACGTAAAATAGGTTCTGAAATGTGTTCTAGGAATCAGCGCATGCTCCCAACCTCAATCCGGGATATTTAGGAAACACCTCTTTGTGACTGAAAGACAGGTGTGTTTTCCAAAGAGGGAGATGTCGATCTTATTTCAAAGAGACCAGTGCATTGAAAAATGTGTATCTGATCAAAATTTGCCTAAATTCGAAAAAGTATTACAACTTTTTTTTTTTACCTTACACTTCATCAACGTAATCATGTGAACTTTATAATTAATGAAATTTAAGATTTTTGCGAATATTTTCTTGTTTAATGTTTCTATTTGTTTTAAAATTATGTACCGAATCAAATTCCAGTTTCCAGTGGATAGTTTATCTACTCTGCCTTTCTTGACTATTTACTATAATGCATTTCACATATACCTGTTGTGCCTTTCTTTTCTATAGCACCTTTCGTATCTATCTATCTATCTATCTATCTATCTATCTATCTATCTATCTATCTATCTATCTATCTATCTATCTATCTATCTATCTATCTATCTATAATAAGAAGAAGAATACATTTTATTTATATAGCGCTTTTCCCATGCTCAAGGCACTTATAGATAGATAGATAGATAGATAGATAGATAGATAGATAGATAGATAGATAGATAGATAGATAGATAGATAGATAGATAGATAGATAGATAGATAGATAGATAGATGATACTTTATTAATCCCAAGGGGAAATTCACATACTCCAGCAGCAGCATACTGATACAAAAAAAAAACAGTATTAAAGAGTAATAAAAATGTAGGTAAAAACAGACAACTTTGAATAATGTTAACGTTTACAACCCCCCCAGGTGGAATTGAAGAGTCGCATAGTGTGGGGGAGGAACGATCTCCTCAGTCTGTCAGTGGAGCAGGACAGTGACAGCAGTCTGTCGCTGAAGCTGCTCCTCTGTCTGGAGATGATACTGTTTAGTGGATGCAGTGGACTCTCCATAATTGATAGGAGCCTGCTGAGCGCCCTTCACTCTGCCACGAATGTCAAACTGTCTAGCTCCATGCCTACAATAGAACCTGCCTTCCTCACTAGTTTGTCCAGGCGTGAGGCGTCCTTCTTCTTTATGCTGCCTCCCCAGCACACCACTGCGTAGAAGAGGGCACTCGCCACAACCGTCTGATAGAACATCTGCAGCATCTTATTGCAGATGTTAAAGGACGCCAGTCTTCTAAGGAAGTATAGCTATCCTTTTCATTTCACTGTATATGTATTATTCATGTATATCTACTGTAGATTATACATCTTATATTTCACCAGTCATAATTTTTATACAGTATACCACTTGTCACATCAATTTGTTTGTTTACCTGTTGTCCTTTCCTGTCTTGTTATATATTCCCTGCCTTATTGATTCTACACTACACCTCATCTTTCATTTCTCTCTTTTTGTCTTCCTATCTGATCATCCTTTCTCTTAACACTATCCTCCACTCCTTCACTCAACTCAATTCCTTGCACATACCCCTCCAACAAAAGAGGGTCAAGTTTCCTAAAACTTTTAAAGCTGGAAATGAACGTGACCCAAGTAAATAAAAGTCCGATCGTTGGGAAGGAGGTTGTGTTTTTCAACACTATAAACCCCCATTTAGCGTTGTTCATTGGTCACGTGGTGTTTCCCTAACTGGTTTACATATAGAGCAATAGCATCCCAGATAGCAGCCGCAAGTGGGCCACATCTGGTTTAAAACTGGCACCTCTGGTTCACTTCTGGCAGCGGCATGATGGATATGGGCCACATGTGGCGCACAGTTGATGAATCCGCCAAATCAGCTTCCGGTACGGCATATGTGGGCCAGTACTGGGCCATTAGCATAGTTCTGCGATTGGATGCATGACTCAGAATAGGGCAGTGACGTCTCATGGTGAGGTGTCTTTAAAATAAAATGCAATATTTACAGTTAGCATATGTCAATATATTTTTTTTTTCATTTCAAAATCGAAGATGGTGTGGTTAAGAGCCGGCTACAAAATGCGTGTAAATATCAGACTGACCACGGAGTTTTATTATTTATTTATTTGAGAAATCTCGTTTCTTTGTGACAAGTACAAACAAACACATCTCAAGGATGAAATATCGTGAACTTTACAAACTTTCTCCAAATTTTAAACACTATAAACGGCGGGCAGAATTTTCGACAAGTATCCAGCATCTGCCATGACTGCTTTCAGCCTTTTTGTGGATTCGAATTTTCTCAATCTGTGCTTAAAAAAAAAAAGGTAATTTCTTTGATTGACATTGTGGCCAGCCATTGAGATAACTATCGGACTGCCTTCTGACGTTCACGTTAGCCAATGAGAGAACACCTTGAGTGACGAACAGTTGCCCATTCAGTCAGACACTAAAGTTTGTAGTTGACTGATGGTGAAGCGGTAAGTTAATATTCGATTATTTCATATATTATGTGTTGGTTATTATCGTTCATGTTAAAATGTTTATATTATGAAAAACGTAACCAATTAATTGCATAGTATGCAAGGTGCTGTAACGTGCTTAAACTGTTATATAAGCCATTTTTAAATTATTCGGCGGGCTTTTTTTTTTACTTAAATACTTATGATATCCAGATATTAAATATAATAAGCGGTGACGAAGGCAAGCAAGTAACGTTAAAATTTGGTATTTATTTTAGCACGTGATATATTAAGTTTTTAACCGCTTAGAAACACCGAAATTTTTCGCTGTTAGTGCGTTTAGTTAGCATGAGCGGAAGTGCAAACGTAAAAACCCGCGAATGTGAGTTTATTTTTATAGAGTGAAAGACGCACAATGGTGGACGTGGCATCAGACTTAAACTTTGTTAAGGTATGTCTTGACAAATAATGAGTGCTCAATTGGAGCTTTTTACAATGTTCCAATCAGAACGGAGGCAACGTTTATTTGTGTATCTCATAATGTAGTTTGTCACTGTATAAGCCTTGAATCGTAGCACTATGTATACGTTATATAAATAATATTTTCTTGTCCCTTTCTTTTCTTTTGCAGCATTGAACAGTAGTTGGGCATTGACAGGTATATTTTGGTATTTCATAGTAATATGGACAGGGCAAAATGGAATGTAAAACGCATTAATCTGAGAAAAAGGGCTATAAAGAGGGTGAATAAGTTGATAGATTCATTGGAGAATGAAAGGCAGGTTAGTGGTGGGATTGAAATCACTCACAGTGAAATACATGTGGATGAGATTCAAACTTCTCAATTTGGTTGTTCTTGTGATGATTTGGAATCCAGTCAGTCAGAGAGTGACAGTGATGATAACTTTGATTGTGGGCAGAACGATTACCAGGACACCCTCCAGGCAAGTTTGAGAAATTGGGCTCTTCAGTTCAGTATCCCTTTAATTGCCTTATCTGCATTACTAACTATACTCAGAATTAATCATGCTTTTTTGCCAAAAGATGCAAGGTCCTTACTGAAAACTAAGACTGCTTACACAGTTGAAATGCTTGGTGGTGGTTCATTTCATTACTTTGGCATTAAACATTCTCTGAGAGCTTTCTTTGAAAAGGTATGGTCAACTGTTCCAAGTGGACACACTTTTAATTTGCAACTTAATTTTGATGGGCTTCCTATTTTTAAGAGTTCTTCACTTCAGTTTTGGCCAGTTCTTGGAATTGTTAAGAATTATATCAAGATTCCAGTTTTGATTGCATTGTTCTGTGGATGTTCAAAACCAAACTCACTTTCTGAATACTTGAGTGCTCTAGTCAATGAGTTAAAAACAATTGGAAAAGGATTTCCTGTGAAAGGAAAAACATTTTTCATCACTTTATCTTCAGTTGTTTGCGATGCACCTGCTAGAGTCTTTATTAAGGGCATAAAATCACACACTGGATATCACAGTTGTGATAAGTGTGTACAAAAAGGAGTATATGTAAACCATCGTATGACATTTCCAGAAACCACTGCAAGTCTTCGAACGGGTGAATCATTTAAAACATTAGATGATGATGCACACCATGTAGAATCTTCACCTCTCTCAGAAATCATAGATATGATTAGATAGATAGATAGATAGATAGATACTTTATTAATCCCAATGGGAAATTCACATTCTGCAGCAGCAGCATACTGATACAATAAATAATATTAAATTAAAGAATGATAACAATGCAGGTGAAAAACAGACAATAACTATGTATAATGTTGAATGTTAACGTTTACCCCTCTGGGTGGAATTAAAGAGTCGCATAGTTTGGGGGAGAAACGATCTCCTCAATCTGTCCGTGGAGCAGGACAGTGACAGCAGTCTGTCGCTGAAGCTGCTCTTCTGTCTGGAGATGATACTATTAAGTGGATGCAGTGGATTCTCCATAATTGATAGGAGCCTGCTGAGCGCCCTTCGCTCTGCCACAGATGTTAAACTGTCCAGCTCCATGCCAACAATAGAGCTTGCCTTCCTCACCAGTTTGTCCAGACGTGAGGCGTCTTTCCTCTTAATGCTGCCTCCCCAGCACACCACTGCGTAGAAGAGGGCGCTCGCCACAACTGTCTGATAGAACATCTGCAGCATCTTATTGCAGATGTTGAAGGACGCCAGCCTTCTAAGGTAGTATAACCGGCTCTGTCCTTTCTTGCACAGCGCATCAGTATGATTAAGGGATTCCCGCATGATTACATGCACCTTGTATGCTTAGGAGTAATGAGACGTCTCTTGGATTTGTGGATAGGAAGCAATGGCCCACTACAGTGCCGTGTTTCAGCCAGTCAAGTGTCGTTAATTTCTGATAAGTTGGTAGCGTTACGTGGTTTCATTCCTAACGAGTTTGCAAGGAAGCCCCGTTCACTTTTTGAAAGACTACGGTGGAAAGCAACTGAGTTGAGACAATTCTTATTGTACACGGGTCCAGTTGTTTTGAGAGAGATATTTCACTCTGAGGTGTATCAAAATTTCATGCTGCTCTCTGTGGGTATATACATTTTAGCAAGTCCTGAGTACTGTTCAACTATGAATGATTTTGCTAACTCTCTGCTAGTGGCATTTGTCAAGCATTTTAGTGAGTTATATGGTCCTGAGTTTGTCAGCTATAATGTACATGGGCTAACTCATTTAAGTCAAGATGTTAAAGTCCATGGTAGTTTGGATGTTATATCAGGTTTTCCATTTGAAAATTATCTAAGAAAGCTAAAGAAAATGGTTAGACGACCTCACTGTCCTTTAACACAGGTTATACGTAGGATTTCAGAGCTTGACTTTTTGCATTTAAATTCTGATTTTAGCATACACCCTCAAAAGAGGTTTAAAATGCAACATTCAGATGGTCCAGTTCCATTACACTTTGAGGTAGTACTCCAGTTTAAAGAGGTGGAGTTTAATGGATTTGTCATCAAAGTTTCTACAGGGGATTCCTGTATTAAAATTGATAATAAAATTGTCATAGTTCAAAATATAATTGTGCATGAAGACAGGGAATATGTTGTCTGTCAGGAATACCAACACAAGGCCATATTTTTTGAATATCCAATTGATTCTTCATGCCTGGGGATTTTTGTTGTGTCCAAGCTTTCCTCAAATCTTCAGTGTTTACCTATTGGTTCTGGCATGCTGAAATATGTCCGTTTGCCACTAGATGACAAATATCTTGTAATCCCCCTACTTCATATACAGTAAACACAGATTAATTGGTACAGTATTTATTTTTTTGTTTGTTTGTTTCTTCCTTCCTGTTGTGTTACAGAGTTCATAAGTGCTTTTTTCTAATTAGTTTTTTAAACTCTCATCACCCCACCACTTGCATTCTTTATATTCCGGACCGATTTATGGTGGTGTGTGAAGTTGCTAGGTAAGCAAATTTGATTATTTCAACTGTACAAATGAAATCATGTTTAACTAATATAATTTACTGTATATATTAATCATATGTATTATTATTGTTACTTATATTTGATTAGTAATTGTAAGCATGCATGCATGTTGTAAGTGCATTTATCAAGGACTTTTATAAATGTTTTAAAAAAATCTTTGTTTTTAGTAATTTTTGTAGGCTATGTATCACATTGTGAATTTTTCGGAATGCAATGAAGTTGAGTTGGTGCCATCCAATTGGGTATCCAATGGAGTGTGTGCTTGGCCACCATATAAAACTGGAGATATCCATAAGGCTATAATAAATAAAGAGCAGCCGAAAGAAAACTGGAAATCATTTAAGGTTGAAGTTATGTACACGACAGGTTTGTATTTATAATATTTGGTATAATTGTCATATCATATCATGTCATCTTCCAGCCCACTATATCCAGAAAAGGGTCACGGGGGTCTGCTGGAGCCCATCCCAGCAGGGTGCAAGGCAGGAACAAACCCTAGACAGGGCTCCAGTCCATCGCAGGGTGCACACGCATACACACACTAAGGCCAATTTAGGATCTCCAAATCACCTAACCTGCATGTCTTTGGGAGGAAACCGGAGCACCCGGAGGAAACCCATGCAGACACGGGGAGAACATGCAAACTCCACACAGGGAAGACCCAGGACAGGAACCCAGGTCTCCTTACTGCGAGGCAGCAGTGCTACCACTGTGCCACCCTGGTATAATTGTATTCCTGAGTACTGTATATCCATATTATAGAGTAAATGCTCTTACATCTGGAATTTAACAGACAATTACAGAACTGCAAGACTGAAGCTTCCAGTTGCCGAAAGACACTCAGATTTGCAGACAGCAGAAGATGAAGAAGATGATGAAATTCCAAAAAGGACAAAAAGAAGGAAAATGTAAGCCTGAAATAGTTAATATGCTTGAACTGTAGCATCACCTGCCGACTGTTGCTTGTGTTAATACAGTGAATTTTCAAGCTGTAATACTTGATCTTTTAAAGAGAAAACACTAAGTTTAATGATCCAGTTATCTCATTTTATTTATATACTGTAATTTAATATAGTATAACTACCACAAGGCTAATTCATGAAAATTTGTCTAAATTGGTAAAGCATTTTTTCTCATAATTGTACAGTTGTATGTTGTATAACTGTGTATTTTGTCAATAATTTCTTAATCTTTTCCCAAAGAGCAAACACAAGATTTGATAGTGATAGCGACGGTGATGTCTGTAGCAAACCCAAAAGCCATCTACCTCCACCACCCAAGATAACCCCTCCTCAAAAATTTTCAAAATCAACCACCAAGATATCTGCTGACCTTGGAGAACTTGGACGAAATGCAAAATCAATGTGCAGGATGCATCAACCTGACAGTGTTCAGCTACATTCTGAATGTAGGTCCACTGAATGTGGAAGATGCACTCAAGAAATGAAAAGCCTGAGAAATTATTACAAAAATCAAAGTGCATCTATAGTGGAAGAGCACCTAACCCCAGAGTGTGTGGAAATTACAAATACTGCATTTAGACACTGGTCTACCTCACAACAAAATGATGGACCAAATCAAGACATTAATGGCCGTAAGTGTTTTATCTCAGTTTCTCTTTAATATAGCTGCCTCTGTGTTTGTCACTTTAAATAAAGCCCTGATAACCAGACTCAACTGTGAAGCACGAAAATAATTACCCTAAATGTTTTACATTTTGAGTAAAAGAATTATGAATCTGTGCAACTTTGTGTGTGTATTTAATGTTTCTCACAGGACTCACTTTTCATTACCTTTATTCATTAATACAGCTAAATTGATTTTACCTTCTCTTTTCATTCCACGTCCCAAGAGCCAGCTTCTGTAGCCGAGGATCGGACCGCTAAGGTCCCCGCCTTCAACCACCACCCAACTCACACTGCACCCGACCTCCTTGGCCGCTCCCATAGGTGGTGAGCCCATGGGAAGGGGGACTCACGTTGCCTCTTCGGGCTGTGCCCGGCCGAGCCCCATGGGTGCAGGCCTGGCCACCAGGTGCTCGCCTTCGAGCCCCACCTCCAGGCCTGGCTCTAGAGGGGGGCCCCGGTGACCCACGTCTAGGCAAGAGAAAACGCCGTCCCAAGTTTTCATTCATCATAGAAGGTTTTCAGAGTAGAGCCGCTGCTCCTCCACATCGAGAGGAGTCAGATGAGGTGGCTCGGGTATCTGATCAGGATGCCTCCTGGACGCCTCCCTGGTGAGGTGTTCCGGGCACGTCTAACCGGGAGGAAGCCCAGGGTAAGACCCAGGACACGCTGTAGGGACTATGTCTCTCGGCTGGCCTGGGAACGCCTTGGGATTCCCCCGGAAGAGCTAGAAGAAGTGGCAGGGGAGAAGGAAGTCTGGGCATATCTGCTCAAGCTGCTGCCCCCATGACCTGACCTCAGATAAGCGGAAGAGAATGGATGGATTCTCTCTTCATCTGTTTCCTTTATTTTTCCACTTTTCATCATGCCAATTTTTAGTTTACATTTCATCCCCTTTGGTAAATGTCTGTGACAATTATGATCTTATTTTGTTTGATATTAATTTTGTGGTGTTTGTACATTGTTTTAGCCATTCTTCGAAACATTCAGGTTAAGCAGGAAATGATGATGGAGCAAGTCAAAGTGATTTTAAAAACCGTACAAGACCTACATGAGAAATGCTGTAGTGACAGTGGTTCAGATCCAGTGCTGGAAAAAGACATTCTTCCACTTCAAGATCTCACATCCATGCAACAGCTTGAAAGTGACCTAGCGGTTGGTGGAGATTTAAAAAAAAACTAGTAAGGAAGAACTTTTTTAATAACAACTGAAACATATACCTTCAAACAACGACAGCTTCAAGTTGTCTTAAATGCCCAAATGGCGCTCATCAGATATGCACAAGCTGTGATGTGTAGTCAAAATCGTAGGCATAGTTAAAAAAATAAATATATTGTTAATTATTTAAGTCAGAAAAGCTTTTAAACAGTCTACAACATTACATTTTTAAAAGGACTGAAAAAATTCCTATCCGAGCATGGTTGTCAGTTTTTGGGAGTATTGAAGACTGCTACTGTAGTCAAATCTTTGTTGAAAATTAAATGAAGTGCTCATAACTTGACATGTCTGACCACAGATAACATCTGTAAAGGCCGTCAGTATTGGGCATGACAATATGCTAAAGGACTGTCAAAAGCTTTTTTTTTATTTGACACTGCTGGCATATCATATCAAAAGGTGCTTGGAGTCCCATGTCCAAGCTTACCCCAAAGATTCAGCATGTACATTTTATTATATAGCTCCACCTATATTAGCTTTATTGGAAAGCTACCTAAAAACTTAGGTGCTTGAACTTCTAGTATATTTTACTTTGTTGCTTGTTCCGATTCCTTCTAATGTTTCTATTGCATCGAGCATTTTAAGAAGTTATGAACTCCAGTGAATTATTTTTTTTTTCTTTCTGTAAACCTGTGGCAGATTACATTGCTTGGGATTCAAGGAGGCATTGATGTGAGAGACACGGTGTGGAGAATCATGAGGCAAACTTTGACCAATTCATTGGACAAACAACTTAACTGGAGGGGAATAAATGGAAAAACATGTTTTCATAGCCTTCACATTAAGGATATTGTGATTGGTGAGTATTTATAATGATTTCAATATGCATACACTGCCATTTAAAATGAAGTAACCTGTGACTGAAAATTTCTGTGAGATGAGTATCTTTTTGTTGTTTGTTTACAATAAATCAAGCTATTAAAGGTAAACTATATGCATTATGACCAGATTAAAAGTGTACATGTTCTCTGCATTAACCATCTTAAGTTTCACATTGACATGGACAATAGTTCCTTATTAAATGTCACTTTCCTTGTCAGAAACTACTGTTTGAAAAAACCTTAACACACAAACACTTTTTTAATAGCCAGGTCAAGATGTAAACAAACTAAGTGGCTGCTCAGGGCCCTCCGGCCACCAAGGAAACCCCAGTTGAATGGGGGGGGGGAGATCTAATGTTTAACATTCAACATTAAATGAAATATATCAGGCAAAATACTAAATGGTGTTAAAAAATAAAGGGAAATTATAGCCATGTATGATAACTACTTTACTTTATTTTCCATATACAAGTTCTTACATTAGGAATTTGTCATTTTTGCATACCCCAGCTTGTTCTCCAGAGACACAGAGAGGGAAAGAAGCTTTTGCATCAGAGTGCAATCTATTTGTACAGAATAAAATTCTACTTTGGGTCTTAAAGTCTTCAGCCAGCAGTGATGCTAACCTGTAATCGGGTTAAACATTAGTGATAAGCAATTGGTCATGTTTGTGAACTAACTACAGGGAAGTATTTAAAGCCAGTCATTTAGGCAGTAACGAATGCAAATACTGTATTGTACAAATATCTCTAGTTGTAAATATTGTTTCTTGTCAGAATACAACTACATTTTATATAGTCGCTTTGTTTACTGAAAATAAACAACCACGACATAGCCTACACTTGCAGCCTGTTTCTTTACCATTATGGTTGGATGCAGTCAATGCTCATGTCTGACAAATAACCAAGTATCAACTGCTGATTGACTCAGACTGTATAATGACTGTTCTTTAGATGCAGTACGAAGAAACTCTAACATCAAGAGCCACAACTCAGGAAATAGAAATGTGGATTAAGAGATGGCTTCATCTGGCTGCAGATAGGGATGGAGGGAGACGAGCAAGAATGGAGCGTCAGAGGAAGAACAGCTATCAAGAATCAGGTGAGCACTATCAACCCTCAAACACGTCTAGTAAGAAGTTAATTAGGAAATTGTATAATTTCAAGTAACTGATCAACTGTTGATTTCTTGGCTGCAGGTGAAATGCATGTTCTTTCAAGTCATCATTAAGACCAGCCTTCTAAACCTTTGCTGAGGACAAGCTGGACAAATGTGATACCTTGATCTGCCACAACCTTCCCAAAGAGATTAGTGCTCATTCAATGCTTTCTGAGTTCTAACATCAGGCACCATCTGGAACTGTGTGTAATAGTGGGTATCCAATCATGGACTTTATAAAATTAATGTTTGTACATTTTGTTGACTGAAATTTTTACCATCACTGTTTGATACATTCTTGTTTTGTGCTTGTTTTAAAGACTTACATTTAGGAAACCTTTCCCTGTTTGTTTATTTAAATAATTCATTGTGCAAGACAACAGTTAAAATTAAGTTCAATATATAAAGTAAAAATCTATTTTATAATATGTGTATCTCACCTATGTGATGTTTTTTAGGCACATACAGGCTTATTTGTTATTTTTCCATGTGTATGCTCACATGATTCATAAGAAAATGGTAATGTAAAACTGTATAAATTGCAAATGTATTATAGACTATTTTGTCATGGTGGTTTATTTATTTGGATATGTCAGAAACGCAAGGAACTTTGTTTTGTTTGTTTTCTATATAAATAAAACATTTACTTTTATTATTGTCACATCTACAAACTTTAGTATTAGTAATTTTGTTACTGATTATGTAATGCAGATTCAGGATTGTTCTGTTTGTTGAAATGCATTACACTGTATATGACAATAAAATGTAATAAGTTTAAATATGCGTATTTGGATTTGTTTGTTCATATTAAAGATATGCAGTAGATAATAGTCGGATAGCGTATATGGAAAGTAAGAGTAAATAATTGATATTTAAATAAGTAATAGTGTAACTTAAAATACTATATACTATTATACTATGTAATACTATAGTCATATAGAATAGTATAGTATATAGTTATAATATTATTTACTCCATATTTACTACTACTTATAATAATATTACTAGGGTGTATAATTATATTTAAATTATATATTTATAATTTATAAATTATATACAATTATATTAATTATATATTTAAATTATTTTAATTATATTTAAATGAGCAAAGTGAAAATCTGACCTGTGGCCCACATGAGGCCCAGTTAATTTTCATCTGGTTCAGTGCTGGGCAGACTTCGGCAGGTTTGGCTGAGTTTTAATTTTGTTTTGGCTGGGATGCGGCATCCGGATGTGGTCCACTCTCTTGCCATCAATCCATGTGGTAAGTGGGCCAGAAAGTCCTAGCAGAAGTGGACCAGATTTGGGCCAGATGAAATTTGCTATCTGGGATTTTCACCATGGGATCAAGTTTTTATCTATTTTGTTCAGTTATGACCCTTTATTAGCAGTCATTTTAACGTAAACTAGCCAACGTTTTGCCCTAAACGGCACACATTAAAAATAATAGTAAAAATGTATTTAATATTGACACAGTTGATGAAATACACATCAAAATAACTCGACACATGGGTGTTTAATACTGAGTCAAATTTAGTGTCCATATGTCTTTTTTATGGAATGTATCTTCGTTTGCAGGTTTTCGGGGCATAGGCTATACTGTATCTACTGCACAATTCACAAAGGTCTCCTCAAGATTTTATTTTTCTTTTATATAAAAAATGTCGAACGATTTACTTCGAGCATAACGAAACACCAAGACGAGTCGAACGGTATGTCATATGTGGGGATTTTCTTGAAGTGATTTCAAAGAACACAGTAAGATGTTTTGTGTAACATCAACACTGTAAAAAATCACAAAATGCAAAAGTTCTTTAGCTTGTATCTGTTTTCAAAGAAAGACGGCGTGCTGTAAACTGTTACGTGTTAGCTTAAGCTGCACTCCTGACATTCTTGTGTCCCACTGTTTCTTAATCTACCGGGTATGTTCTCTGTAGGAGGGCAGTGTTTCTCAACCCGTGGGCTGCCCCAAATGTGGGTCGCTGGAAACCATACACGAGTCCGTCAGTTTAGATTTAACAAATATTACATCCACTATCGCTTTACCGTTTGAAGGACTTACTGATTGCAGATTTTACATCTTCACTCAGTCAAAGGGATATTTGCCCCGCCATACTCAGGAACTGAAACGACTGACATTATTTCAAACATAAGCACGTGGAGTTTCGTTTAAGTTTTGGTTAAGGCATGTCATTACGAATATGATGTTATCTTTGATTTTTTTCTATCGTAATCGAGAATATTTAGATACTATTTAAACTGAAGCTGACATTTTATTGTTTAAAATATTTGTCGTAACTCTTCTTGTTTATTATGAACTTATAACGCATTACCTAAATCATTTCTTTTTTTTTTATGAATACCCCGTATTTGAGCACCGTACGCAGTATTCCAATTTTATTTTTGAACAATCGGAGGGCCAGTAGTATGGAGTGAAGCAACCAGCGGGCGAAGTAGTGGTTCAAAATGGAACAACCAATGAGCAACGCCTATTTAGCATATCTTTGCAGACGTGCTAGAAAAGAGAGCATTTCGGATGAAAATACATTCACCGTCAAGTTTTGATCGATAGAAACATACCTTATTGTATGCTCATTCGTTTAGATTATATTTAAAGATAACCATGTAATACAATTAGTTTAAGAAAGAACATCAACTAAGTACCATACTCATTAATCGTTGCAGATCCGAGCAGCATAAAACTAGCGTATGTGGTAAATTGTGATAGGTGGGAGGAAGCTCACTGTAGAGGTCACATGCAGAGTGTCCAATCACTCGATGGCCCTCCTCGGGGAAGGTCTGAGACAAGAGCCAATCGCTGCCCTTGCAGGGCATCACCTGATCCGGGTGAGTGAGGTCCCAGAAATTCTGGTCCAAGTGTTGCTATGAGCAGGAGAAGCGCGATCGTCAAAAATGAAACTGACGTGCGTGGATGCAGCGACACTGGGATTGGAAAAGCTCACGGCTGGCAATTCTGAGTTCAATGTGTGAGGTGAGGCACGTGAGTCTCACAACCTAATTCAGACTACTCTCCTTCCACCTTTTCGTAAATTAAGTTACTTTAAAAAAAAAAATCTTAAAATCTGCAGTTCCATACAGATCAATATTTAGAATGACTTGTTAAAGAACATAGTATACTATAGCACACAGTATAAAAAGGGAATAAAAGGGTTTCTGTTAATTATAATAATAATAATAATTCATTACATTTATATAGCGCTTTCCTCAGTACTCAAAGCGCGAATTATAAAGAATCAATAATCTTTAGTGTTGTTTTCCTCGTTTAATTGTAAATTGTTTTAATAATAAAAAACACATGAACAAAACATTCCCTACAAGCCATAAGGTATTCAGTATACGTTGAATCTTTTTGTCCTCTGTTAAAATTCTAAATGTTATGTCACATATCAAGTAAACTGGAAAACTGTTTGGGTCTAGCAACCAAAGAAATCACACAACTACTGTAAGAACAATGAGAAAAACAGATGCTCTAGCTTTCAATATCTACAGCAGAAAATGTATCATTTCAGTAGGTTGTTGTCGTTTTTTTACGGCACTTTCTGACTCCCCAGTAAAAGAATAAACCCACATACAGTATGATAGATTGTTCGACTCATCTTGATATCTAGTTATGCAAGATGTCAAGCTTTTTGGCCCTATACACACAAAAACCTTCACTTTTAGACAATTTTAGACCATTTGTGGGTATTGTTTTAGACAATTTCAAGATCATTGATTACAAATACGTTATTTTTTAATTTTGAATCCTTTACAAGGAATTAAGCTCTCTGTGGACCTCTATCAGAGAGTGAAAAATAATACATTTCTTTTAAAATCAAGAATATATAAACCTGAAACATTTAAATTGAAGCACACATTTTCCATCCATCCATTATCCAACCTGCTATATCCTAACTACAGGGACATGGGAGTCTGCTGGAGCCAATCCCAACCAACACAGGGTGCAAGGCAGGGAACAAACCCCGGGCAGGGCGCCAGCCCACCGCAGAGCACACATTTTAATATTTCAAATATCTGATGCAGCTAAACTATTGTTGTTTATTATGCACTTACAGTTAGGTCCATAAATATTTGGACAGAGACAACTTTTTTTCTAATTTTGGTTCTGTACATTACCACAATGAATTTTATATGAAACAACTCAGATGCAGTTGAAGTGCAGACTTTCAGCTTTAATTCAGTGGGGTGAACAAAACGATTGCATAAAAATGTGAGGCAACTAAAGCATTTTTTGAACACAATCCCTTCATTTCAGGGGCTCAAAAGTAATTGGACAATTGACATAAAGGCTATTTCATGGGCAGGTGTGGGCAAGTCCGTCATAATGTCATTATCAATTAAGCAGATAAAAGGCCAGGAGTTGATTTGAGGTGTGGTGCTTGCATGTGGAAGATTTTGCTGTGAACAGACAACATGCGGTCAAAACTAGTGAAAAAACAGTCAGAAAAGATGAGGAGGGAAAAATGTCAGTGACCTCCACCTGTTAAACCATTCCTGTTTTGGGGGTCATCTCATTGTTGCCCCTCTAGTGCCCCTGTTGTTAATTTCATTTCATTAACAACAAAGCACCTGAAACTGATTAACAACCCTCTCTGTTACTTAACTGGCCAGATCAATAGCCCAGAAGTTTCATTGACGTGATGGTATACTCTGATTAAAAAGTGATTCTTTAATTTTTTTTAGCAGTATATATTCTAAATGGGATAGCATGAGAACTTGGTGGATCGCAATCACATTAACATGTTTAGAGTAGAAAGCATTTTCTACAGAACCGCCCAGGGAATGTAATGCCCCACAGAAGTGTCAAAAATATTTATTTTGTAAGGTTTGCTTGTCTACTTTTGAAAATAGCCTGAAAAGGAATACATAAATATAATACACCATATTTTTTAAACTCTGTGCCTTTCAGTGCCAATATGGTCACACTGTTACTGATTGTCAGGGGTGCTGGGAGTGAACAAAATCTGGACAGTGTGGGGGACCCCAGGGTGTGGGTTTGGGAACGTCTGATCTAGCAAATGTGCATCTAGACTTGAAGCAGTCATATTAAGTAATGAAAGACTTACATTTACTTATTTGGTTGACACCTTTATCCAAGGCAACTAAAAACAATAGAGAAACATCCATCCATCCATTATCCAACCCGCTACATCCTAACTACAGAGCCATGGGGGTCTGCTGGAGCCAATCCCAGCCAACATGGGGTGAAAGGCAGGAAACAAACCCCGGGCAGGGTGCGTGCACACACACACACACACACCAAGCACACACTAGGGACAATTTAGATTTGCCAATGCACCTAACCTGCATGTCTTTGGACTGTGGGAGGAAACCGGTGCACCTGGAGGAAACCCACGCAGACACGCTACCACTGTGCCACCCAATAGAGAAACAATGGGTTACATTTTTGTTTTCTTTGTTTTTGTTTTTTCTGGAGCACAGACAAGAGAAGCAGCTTGTTCATAGTCACACAGTGTGAGTAGCAGGATCTGTACCCACAATCTGAGGGTTTGAAGTGACAAGTCCTAACTACTAACCAGTGATTTGCTAAAAGTACCTCAAAAGAGTTATTTACATTTAACAGTTGTCAAACTGAAAATGTAATTTAAATTTTATACCAAGAGCCACAATGAATTTGCAGGATATGGAGCTTTAACTTGAGTGACTTTTCCTGCTACTGACACTGTATGACCATGAGCAAGTCACTTCACCTGCTTGTGCTCCAAATAAAAAAAACAAAAGAAACGTAACCAATTACATCTAAAATGCTGTATATCACCTTGGGTAAAGGTGTTAGAGAAATAAGTTGATGTCAAATGTTACATTTTTCATTATTTAAAATGATTGATTCATATGTAGGTGCATGTTATCTAGACCAGGGGTTCCCAACATAGACATCCAAACTATCTTAAGGTTTTGCTCACTTCCAGCACAACTGGCAATCAGACAATCAGTAACAGTGTACTAACCCATATGGGCCTCATATTATCCATTAGTGCACAATTTGATGTGCTTGACATACTCGTATTACTGGCATGGAACAGACCTCAGAAGCAATGTGCATGATATGTACAGGAGACACATTTCTTGCATACTTGTATTAAATGCTCAGCTAGTAAATTGACAGACTTGTTTTGAAGCAGGGTGGCGCAGTGGTAGCGCTGCTTCCTTGCAGTAAGGAGACCTGGGTTCACTTCCTGGTTCCTCCCTGCGTGGATTTTGCATGTTCTCCCCGTGTCTGCATGGGTTTTCTCCGGGTTCTCTGGACATGCAGGTTAGGTGCATTGGCGATCCTAAAATTGTGCTTGGTGTGTGGGCCCTGCGGTGGGCTGGCACCCTGCCCGGGGTCTGTTCCTGCCTTGTGCCCTGTGTTGGCTGAGATTGGCTCCAGCAGACCCCTGTGACCCTGTATTAGGATATAGAGGGTTGGAAAATGACTGACTGTTTTGAAGCACTGAGCTTTTAAATCTGTGAAATGAAAACAAAAATTACCAGGAAATGTGATAGGATTTAATAGGTATTACATTTTTTAATGAGACCCAGTTTTTGCAGATAAGATACAGTTTCACAGATAACATAATTGGTACAATTCCAAAGAAAATGTTTAGTTTTTGTATGTATTTGGTGTCTGGCATCCCTGTGCGGCAGCTGATGCTTCAGGGGCAGACAGCCCCCTCCTCTAGGTCAGGTTGGGGAGCATGCACTGGCACAGAGTGTTGCCACACCCACCACACAACAAAACAGCTTGGGATCCTGGTTGGCAATCCCTCAGGCAGACACGTGGTCCAGTCGCACCCTTCGGAAATGACACTCTGTCTGCCGCAGCCAGGTGTTATGTGTGCGTCCCCTTGGCCTGGTCTAGCCACTCGGGTCCTGAACAATGAGGATCCTGCAAGCCGGACTGCAGTCGTGGAGTCGCGCCATATTGCCGTGGTGCTGTAACTGATGCTCCCTCACAACGCAGGTAATGTGCCTCATTTGGGACTCCATGAGCAACCACTCATTCGATACAAAGTCAAACCAGCAGTACCCAAGGATTCTCAGAAGAGACACAGTACCAAAGGAGTCCAGTTTTCATCTCAGGTCACTTGATAGCGTCCATGTCTCGCAACCATATAGCAAGACAGGAGGTACCAGAACTCTAAAGACTGGGATGTTTGTCCTTTTGCATAGATATCGGGAGTGCCACACACCCCTTTCCAGGGACCTCATGATCTCCATTCTCTCCCAATCCATCTACTGACTTCATAGGAAGAGTCACCAGAGACATGAATGTCACTGCCGAGGTAAGTAAACCTCTTGACAAGGTGGACATTCTCTTCGTAGACAGACACACTGCTGATGGTTGTGCCTAAGAGGTCATTAAAGGCCTGGATCTTGGATTTTATCCAGGACACTCGCAAGCCCAGACACTTAGACTCCAGCAGGTCCTCCGTGTCTATGTAATTATATAAAATAGTTTACACAACAGAATCATGTATATGGTACATCTTTAATAAATTAGATCTGGGAGTGTCCTTTTTAATATAATCTTTCACCTATTTAAGTGGAATCGCTATGTCACAAATTGGTCCTTCGTCCCAGGTTCGAACATCGACTCCGAAACGATCTGCGCTGTGCTTCAGTTTTTATCTGGAGATACCAAATTTTTGATTGCCTAAACAGGGCCTACGAAATACTGTACCGCTGTTTCCTGCCATGAATTCCCTGGGAGGGATTAAACGAATTTGAGAGTGTCGTGTTGTTCTACTTGATAAATGATACATGAAAGAATTCAACCTGTAGAGAAAAGTAAGCATCACTTTCCAAGGTGGGCGGGTAATTTTGCAAAATGCTTTTTTTATCCAGTCAGTCAGTCAGTCATTCTCCAACCTGCTATATCCTAACACAGGGTAACGGGGGTCTGCTGGAGCCAATCCCAGCTAGCACAGGGCGCAAGAAAGGAACAAACTCAGGGCAGGGCACCAGCCCACCGCAGGACACACACACACCCACACACCAGGGACACCAATCAAATGCAAATGGCTTCTGGCCACGGTGAAGAAAAAAAATACGGACACAGTGAAGAAAAAAAAACTATATGTTAATCTCGACATTTTCGCTTTAATCTCGACATTTATGTCGAGATTAAAGCTGACATATTGACTTTATTTTCGTAGTTTGTCTATAAATTAGAACATCATAAACTAAACTTCATCTTAAAATGAATACAGTGGGTCCTCGACTTACAACGTCTCGACATACGACGTTTCAAGTTTACAACGCTCACTCCCATAAAAACGTAAAAAAATTGAGATGTGAGTGTTTCGGCTTACGGTGTTAGCGTCGTACTTACAGACTACGTGGGCAAACTAGTTTGGTTGCGCGCGGCAGAAGTACGTGGCGTTTGAGTGAGGGAGTTGGTGAACTGGTTTGGTTACGCAGAGCACAAGTTTGTGTTGCTTTGTTTGGTGACTTTTTGACCCTTATCATGGCCCCTAAATGAAAGTCAGAGTCTTCAGATGGTAGTGCTTCGAAGAAGAGGAAAGCCATCACGATGGAAGTGAAATTAGACATTGTAAAGTGATCAGAAGGAATAAAGGTAAGTAATTTTTTTACACTCATTTTTTGTCATTTTTTCTGTTACTACAGTACAGTGTACAGTACAGTATATTTATGTCCTTTTTCTTTTTCTGTGGCTTAGTTTTTATGTTCTAGATTATGATTTTGCAAATGTGTTAGGATAGGTAAGTGACTTAGGCTAGGGTGTGCTTCTACTTACACCAAAATTCGGGTTACATCACTGTTGTAGGAACGGAACTGTGTTGTAACCCAAGGACCCCCTGTATGTAATTTACTAGAGTTTATTTACTAGGTGTGTCTAATCCAGAGCTGGTGTGTTAATTGGTCAGGCTTACATCTATTTTATGGTAACCAGAAACAAACTGTACCTGAATACAACAAAACATTTTAAAGGGGAATTGTACCAAATTGTCTGTGAATCATAAAACGTTATACAAAAGAACCAAAAGTAAATAGCCCAGAATTAAAAATAAAATCTAACTTCTAATATGCAACAATCAAATGATATAATTTTAATTCGTGCTATTTCATCCTGCGTCATCAACAGAAATTTTAAAAAAATCCCAGTCACACTCGACTTTCCTACGGAAACGTATTAGGGCCACGGTGAAGAAAAAAAAAATACGGACAGTGAAGAAATGTGGTAAATCAAACATCTTAAAATTAATATTTCATGTACTAGATTTTCTCAAACCCCGTCTTAAATTATGTAGCATATTAAATGCTTTGTGTTAAGTGTTTCCCGGGCCATGTTAATCGCTATGTGCTTCTTAAACTAACTTCCTCTTGCACTAAGAGGCGGCGCAGGCAGCGATCGCCGCACAGAATACATTAATTTTATGATATTCCTTCTCCCTGAACATTCAGAATGCTAAGATAAATACTTGATATAATTTTCATGATGAAATGCATTAAAGCATGTATTAAACACGTGGGGGCACGGTGGCGTGGAGGTTGCACTGCTGCCTTGCAGCAAGGGGGTCCCGGGTGTTCCCTGCCTTGAGTTTGCATGTTTTTCTGGTGGGTTTACTCGGCGTGCTTCAGTTTCCTTTCAAAGTCATGTAGGCTGTGGGCTTTTGTTATGCTATATTGACCCTAGTGTGTGTTTCTCGTATTCACCCTGCAATGTGCTGGCGCCCCATTCAAGATTTGTTCCTGCCTCGCACACGATGCTTGCTGGGATGGGCGCAACCCTGAATGGACGGCATAACTAAACACGTATAATGAATATTTTTTAAAGTTCTGAACACTCCGTGGTCTAAGTGTATAACTAGTTTTTATTTCACAAAGACGTTTATGGTGTGGTGATTGGTTATGTGGAGAAAGAAAAAGGAAGGATAGGAACTGAGGGTTTGGTACATCAGATAGAGACAGCATGCATGCAATAAAGAAAGCCCGCTCAGAAAAACATTCATTGAATTCAGTGTTCGTGTATCCGACCACCAGATCACGAACCCAACATTTACACAATATTTAAGTTAAACTTGTGTGATACCTATTCATACATGCAGTTTTTTGGAGCCTCGTCACACCTGCCATAAAGGTCTCTACACTGAACGTAGACCTTGGGACCCCTTACTACGTGGGAGCAGCACTACCGCCACACCACCGTGAATGTTTAATATATTCTTCAATGCATTTCATCATGAAAATTATATCAAGTATTTATCTTAGCATTCTAAATATTCAGAGAGGAGGAATATCATGAAGTGAATGTATTCTGTGCGGCGATCGCCTCCTCAGTTCAAAAGGAAGTCAGTTTAAGAAACCCGTAGCGATTAACAACTGGGTCAGGAAACACTTAACACAAAGCATTTAATATGCTACATTAGTTATGACGGGTTTTTCAGAAAATCTAGTAAATTAAATATTCATTTTAAGATGTAGTTTAGTTTACCACATTCTACTGACAAAATAAACTACAAGAATAAAGTGGAAATGTCGACTTTAATCACGTCATAAACGTCGAGATTAAAGTGGAAATGTCGAGAATAAAGTAAATATGTCGACAGTTTTTTTTCCTTCAGTGTCCGTATTTTTTTTCTTTGTCGTGGCCCTAATAAGTTTCCGTAGGGAAGTCGAGTGCGACTGGGATTTTTTTTTATTTCTGTTGATGACGCAAGACGAAATAGCGCGAATTAAAATTACATCATTTGATTGTTACATATTAGAAGTTAGATTTTTTTTAAAATTCTGGGCTATTTACTTTTGGTTCTTTTGTATAACGCTTTATGATTCACAGACAATTTGGTACAATTCCCCTTTAAAATGTTTTGTTGTATTCCGGTACAGTTTGTTTCTGGTTACCATAAAATGATGTAAGTCTGGCCAATCAACACGCGAGCTCTGGATTAAACACGCCTATATCGAAATATAATTGGCTGCTATTTTGTGAGTAACGCCCATATACCTCCGTTCGTGTTCCTTATTTTCTTTTCCCTCCTTTCTCCCCCACGAGGTGGTTTGGACTGGTTCTAGCTCTTTCTTAAAGACAGTGCTACATTTTTCTTCTCACACTTGCCAGAATCGAGGCCGGTTTAAAGTAATGCTGCAGCTGTAGAACGTTGATGGTGACGCCGTATGTAGTGTAAACGGACCTTTTTCTGGGAGTCACGGTTATTGTAGCGACGTGAACACAGCCTTCCTGGTCCTGGTTTAACTCGTTAGAAAGTGATGTCCCGAAGGAGTAGTCGCAGTGGCAGCCAGGCGGCCACAGTTAGAGGTGCGGGAGTATAAAGCTCTAATCAACTCGTTGGAATATGAAAGATGTGGCAGATGATCGAATTGCGCTTAAAAGTTAATAACTAAATACGAGGTGTTTTACTTACATAATGGTACTAAAAACTGTCCCACTTGTTGTTGTGACTTGATATATTAAAAATGAACTTAGTATTCTTATTTCAGTCTTACTAAAATATAGTTTGTATAATAGTAATTTTCAACATGTAATTAACAAACGTACGTAAATTAAATATTGATTACGTATTAGTTGTATAGATTTTTGATTTGTAGATGTGCGATTAAGATTTTGACAGGTTAACTAGGTTAGATTTAAACTTGTGTACACACATGAACCTTCTGCTGATATGATACTTATAATTTGCCAATTTTTAATATTTAAGCTGGGCAAAAGCGTAAGATAAAGAAGGAGGATGATGAAGATGTAAAACCTACACTGGTCGTGATAAAAGAAGAGGATGACGACGACAGGTCAAATTCGGGTATGCGTTGGGAGTGGGAAGGAGATGAACCTGGTGACTGGAGTGTGTTTTCAGATCATTTGAACTCTCAGATCGCAGATGCCTTCAGGTAGGCCAAAGCTTAGTTCAACTCTTGAAACAAGAGTTACAGCCAGCACTCCTAAGGAAATTAATAATAAAATCAGAATGACAAATTAAACATGTTTGTTGGTGCAAAAAAGCTACATTTGATCATTTTTGTTTCTGGTTACTTACATTTTTTTAATGACATTTTTGAATTTGTCCTCTCTCAGGCCATAAAACACATAATAATTGTGATTTAATCCTGTACAGATAGGTATAATCTGTGATATAAAAGATAATATAAAGTTATGCTTGGATAGGTATAATCTGTGATATAAAAGATAATATAAAGTTATGCTTGGAGAGTATTGGTTGAGTCTTACCCTTTAAAAACTGAGTTGTAAGTTTCCTTTCAGTAACTCCTTTTTTCTCTACCCATTTCAGAAGTGGGAAGTCCTCAGTTAGTTTGACACCTGACTCCGGAGATGGGCTCAAAGTGGATTTGAAGAATATGACCCAGCAGAACATACAGTCAGGTGTCAAAAGGAAAATAAGAATTGCAGTTCGACAGCACAGCAAATGTAAGAACAATTTAGAAGAAAAAGAATTATAAATATAGTGGTTGTTTTCAGGCTCTTTTAATGTGTGGAGTTATCAAGAAAAAAGAATAGGTTTAATATTTAATTAATGGGCATATCCAGGGCAAATTTAGATCAGATTAGGATACATCACAATTAGTTGCTTTACTTTTTTGCTGTTTATAAATTGTTACAATTCACATATAAAATGTTATTAAAAGATTGTTTCATGATGGAATATAAATAATTCAGTATAGTATTTTTTAAAATTTTTGGCCTTGTCCGTAGTTAATTGGGAATTTTAAATAGGTAAAAAATTTTAGGAGTGTGTCCATGTGCCCTCCTGTTACCTTTCAGATCGTTCAGACTTCGGTCTTGGTTTGCAATCCATACTGTTTGGGTAGACAGAGCTCTGAAGTGAATCAATCCATTTTATCATAGCTGTTATTTTAAACTGAGTTCTTAAAGAACACAGATGAAAGACACATAGGTTAAAACATGTTAAGGGTAAATATTGGTTTATATCTTGATAGTATTTAATCTGGTGGTGGCTCTGAGGCTAAGGATCTGTGCTGGTGGTACCTGGAAGGTTGCTGGTTCTAATCCTGTTACTGCTTGAAGAGATCTGACCGTGCTCTGATCTCCAAAGATAATGCAATACGACCGTTTCCACTTGGGGATTAATACAGTGTAATATATACCAAAAAAATGCCTGAAAGTTTCCTTCGTACAGACATCCATAAATCATCATCTTTCGGCTGCTTCCATTAGGGGTTGCCACAGCGGATCATCTTTTTCCATAACATATCATTAAATACTTGGAATAAATTGCCAAGTATTTTGGTGGACTGTGGTAGTACTTTAGGGACTTTCAAAACTTGATTATATGTTTGTTGAAGACTTGTTCTTGTCAAAATGGCTCTATTAACACTTTTTATCAAAAAGTCGGATTTTGTAAATGTATTAAAATGTCACAACAAATACTGTAAACATGCTTTTCAAAAGAAGGTATTATTTTAAAACGGAAGATGTAATGAAACCACTGCAAGTGTAAATGTGTGCTATATCCATTTGTGTGACAATGTTACTTAAAATTAATAAGTACATTGATCAAAATTTTGTCAACATTTTTAAAATAGAATTGTTAATTTCTAACCTTGTCAGGTATAGCATATTAAATATAAATGTAAGCATACTTTTTTTTTTGTTATCCCTGACTTGTGAGTTGCGTATATTATACAGTTGAAGTCAAAAGTTTACATACTCTTTAAAACTAACTTTATAAGCCCTCCACGGATTTTATACTAAAACTAGAACATCTACTTTGTGCAGGATGAAAGTATTTTTTTCCAACAATGTTCACAGACTAGAGTAGTTTTATTTTTTATTGACCTTCTCACAATTACAGTGGGTTAAAAGTGTACATACACTTGGTTAATATTTGGTAGCATTGCCTTTAAATTGTTTAAATTGAGCCAAATGTTTAGGGTTGCCTTCCACAAGCTTCTTACAATAAGTTGCTTGGAATTTTGTCCCATTCCTCCAGACAGAACTGGTTTAACTGGGACAGGATTGTGGGCCTCCTTGCACGAACATACCTTTTCAGTTCTGCCCAGAAATTTTCAATCAGATTTAGGAAAGGGCTCTTTGATAGCCACTCCAAATTCCTTGACCTTGTTGTCCTTAAGCCATTTTGCCACAACTTTGGATATATGCCTGGGGTTGTTGTCCATTTGGGAGACCCATTTACAACTGAGCATCATCTCCAGGTCTTTTATCTGCTTAATTGATAATGACATAACGACGGACTTGCCCACACCTGCCCATGAAATAGCCTTTGAGTCAATTGTCCAATTACTTTTGAGCCCCTGAAATGAAGAGATAGTGTTAAAAAAATGCTTTAGTTGCCTCACATTTTTGTGCAATCGTTTTGTTCACCCCACAGAATTAAAGCTGAAAGTCTGCACTTCAACTGCATCTGAGTTGTTTCATTTAAAATTCATTGTGGTAATGTACAGAACCAAAATTAGAAAAAAAGTTGTCTCTGTCCAAATGTTTATGGACCTAACTGTATTTCAAGAGTTTATTTCTTTTCATTTTGCTGATTAAGGACTACAGGTAATGAAAACTCAAAATTCAGAAAATTAGAATATTATGAAAAAGTTCAATATTGTAGACTCCTGGTGTCACACTCCACTCAGCTAATTAACCCAAAACACCTGCAAAGGTGTCCTGAGCCTTTAAATGGTCTCTCAGTCTGGTTCAGTAGGCCACACAAACATGGGGAGACTGCTGACTTGTCAGTTGTCCAGAAGACCGTCATTGACAACCTCCACAAGGGAGCGTAAGCTACAAAAAGTAATTGCTTAAGAAGCTGTCTGTTCAGAGTGCTGTATTTAAGCATATTAATAGAAAGTTGAGTGGCAGGAAAAAATGTAGAATAAAAAGGTGCACAAGCAACAGAGATAACCGCAGCCTTGAGAGGATTGTGAAGCACAGCCCATTCAAGAATTTGGAGGAGATTTACATGGAGTGGACTACGGCCGGAGTTAGTGTTTCAAGAGCCACCACACACAGATGTATTCAGGACGTGGGCTACAATTGTCACATTACTTCTGTCAAGCCACTCCTGAACAAGAGACAATGTCAGAAGCGTCTTACCTGGGCCAAGGGGAAAACGGATTGGACTGTTGCTCAGTGGTCCAAAGTCCTCTTTTCAGATGAAAGTAAATTTTGCATTTCATTTGGAAATCAAGGTCCTCGAGTCTGGAGGAAGAGTGGAGAGGCACAGAATCTAAGTTGCTTGAGGTCCAGTGAGAAGTTTCCATAGTCGGTGATAATTTGTGGAGCCATGTCATCTGCTGGTGTTGGTACACTGTGTTTTATCAAGTCCAAAGTCAGTGCAGCTGTCTATGAGGAAATTTTAGAGCACTTCATGCTTCCCTCTGCTGACAAGCTTTATGCTGATTTCATTTTCCAGCAAGACTTGGCACCTGCCCACACTAGCAAAAGTACCAATCAATACCTGGTTTAATGACCATGATATCACAGGGCCTGATTGGCCAGCAAACTCACCTGACCTAAACCCCATAGACAATCTATGAGATATTGTTAAGTGGAAGATGAGAGGCACCAGACCCAACAATGCAGACGAGCTGAAGGCTGCTATCAAAATATCCTGGGCTCCCATAACACCTTAGCAGTGCCACAGGCTGATTGCCTCCATGCCACACTGCATTGATGCAGTAATTCATGCAAAAGGAGCCCTGACCAAGTATTGAGTGTGTACATGGACATACTTTTCAGTAGGCCAACATTTCTGTATTAAAAATCATTTTTTTTATTGGTCTCATGTAATAGTCTAATTTTCTGAGATACTGAATTTTGAGTTTTCATTACCTGTAAGCCATAATCAGCAAAATGAAAAGAAATAAACTCTTGAAATATATAGATTCATTACACACAGAGTGATATAGGAGTTTCACTTTTTGAATCGAATTACTGAGATAAATTAACGTTTTGATGATATTGTAATTTATTGAAATGCACCTGTAGGTGGAATAGTAGTTCGTACTGTAAATTAACATACATTGATAAGATGGAAGAACATGGATTAATCTTAGGCATTACTGCTACTACTACTACTACTACTACTACTAATACTAATATTGAAAGTAACCAAATCTTATTTAATTAAGATTTTAGCTGGCAGTGGGAGGAATCTGATGGAGAATGGATACCTTATGAGGCTAGGACATCTTTGCAGCTTGAGCAGGCATTGCAGAAAAATGAGATAAGTCTTACACTTGCCTTGAAGAGGAATCAGTATATAATGGACTTGGTAAAAATGGTGCAAGTAAACAAGAAGACTAAATTTGAAAGGAGAATTCAACGTGTGGAGTCTGGTATGGTGAATATTAGACTGTTTGCTAATGATTTAAGTAGACTTATTTATTTTACTTTAATTATTCTTCAAGTATTCTTTCTTTATAGTACATTTCAAATTAGTTAAAAAAATTATTTCAGATTTTTCATTCAACTTGTTGTTGGTAATTGAACTACTTCTCTGGTTTATGTAAATGTAAGCTCTAAAAAATGTGTGATCAGACCAATCTGTTTTTGTAGTGGCAGTGATACCAATTTCCACCAGTGAGAATGGCGATGGCGTTACCCGTGTGTCTGTCTCTGATTCTTCAAAAAATGAAGAAGACGATGGTCCCTCTCCGAAGAAGAAAAAGAAGGTTGCTGGAAGAAGTGGCAAAAATAGAGGAGTCTCTACTGTTCCTGTTAGCAACACTGATAAGAATGGTAGTAAAACCAATCACTGAATGAATGACCAAAATCTATATTTTGTGTGTGTGTGTATGTATGTATGTATGTATATGTGTGTTTATATACAGTGCATCCGGAAAGTATTCACAGCGCATCACGTTTTCCACATTTTGTTATGTTACGGCCTTAATCCAAAATGGATTAAATTCATTTTTTTCCTCCGAATGCTACACACAACACCCCATAATGACAACGTGAAAAAGTTTACTTGAGGTTTTTGCAAATTTTATTAAAATGAAATAACTGAGAAATCACATGTACATAAGTATTCACAGCCTTTGCTCAATACTTTGTTGATGCACCTTTGGCAGCAATTACAGCCTCAAGTCTTTTTGAATATGATGCCACAAGCTTGGCACACCTATCCTTGGCCAATTTCACCCATTCCTTTTTGCAGCACCTCTCAAGCTCCATCAGGTTGGATGGGAAGCGTCGGTGCACAGCCATTTTAAGATCTCTCCAGAGATGTTCAATCGCATTCAAGTCTGGGCTCTGGCTGGGCCACTCAAGAACATTCACAGAGTTGTCCTGAAGCCACTCCTTTGATATCTTGGCTGTGTGCTTAGGGTCGTTGTCCTGCTGAAAGATGAGCCGTCGTTCCAGTCTGAGGTCAAGCGCGCTCTGGAGCAGGTTTTCATCCAGGATGTCTCTGTACATTGCTGCAGTCATCTGTCCCTTTATCCTGACTAGTCTCCCAGTCCCTGCTGGTGAAAAACATCCCCACAGCATGATGCTGCCACCACCATGCTTCACTGTAGGGATGATATTGGCCTGGTGATGAGCGGTGCCTGGTTTCCTCCAAACGTGACGCCTGGCATTCACACCAAAGAGTTCAATCTTTGTCTCATCAGACCAGATAATTTTCTTTCTCGTGGTCTGAGAGTCCTTCAGGTGCCTTTGCCGTTTACTAAGGAGTGGCTTCCATCTGGTCACTCTACCATACAGGCCTGATTGGTGGATTGCTGCAGAGATGGTTGTCCTTCTGGAAGGTTCTCCTCTCTCCACAGAGGACCTCTGGAGCTCTGACAGACTGACCATCGGGTTCTTGGTCACCTCCCTGACTAAGGCCCTTCTCCCCCGATCGCTCAGTTTAGATGGCCGGCCAGCTTTAGGAAGAGTCCTGGTGGTTTTGAATTTCTTCCACTTATGGATGATGGAGGCCACTGTGCTCATTGGGACCTTCAAAGCAGCAGAAATTTTTCTGTAATTTTCCCTAGATTTGTGCCTCGAGACAATCCTGTCTCAGAGGTCTACAGACAATTCCTTTGAATTCATGCTTGGTTTGTGCTCTGACATGAACTGTCAACTGTGGGACCTTATATAGACAGGTGTGTGCCTTTCCAAATCATGTCCAATCAACTGAATTTACCACAGGTGGACTCCAATGAAGCTGCAGAAACATCTCAAGGATGATCAGGGGAAACAGGATGCACCTGAGCTCAATTTTGAGCTTCATGGCAAAGGCTGTGAATACTTATGTATATGTGCTTTCTCAATTTTTTACTTTTAATAAATTTGCAAAAACCTCAAAAACTTTTTTCACGTTGTCATTATGGGGTGTCTGCGGTGGGTTGGCACCCTGCCTGGGATTGGTTCCTGCCTTGTGCCCTGTGTTGGCTGGGATTGGCTTCAGCAGACCCCAGTGACCCTGTGTTCGGATTCAGCGGGTTGGAAAATGGATGGATGGATTATGGGGTATTGTGTGTAGAATTCTGAGGAAAAAATGAATTTAATCCATTTTGGAATAAGGCTGTAACATAACACAATGTGGAAAAAGTGATGCGCTGTGAATGCTTTCCAGATGCACTGTATAAAGTTGAGTAGTGCATGCCTCCTTGTGTGTGTACATTATTTAGAGTTTGACTTTTATACTTTTGTGTATATTGTATAGATGAACATATTTATTTGATTTGTGGTGCTAAACTGATCTTTTACAAGTGTATGAAAGAAAGTTTTGTTCACTCTGTAGTTAGTTTCTGTCAACCATCCAAGCTCAAGTTCGTCATTATATAAATATATAGTGTACAATGAAATTCTTAACTCACAGTAGAACAGTAACAGCAATACTTATATTAGTAACTTTAGGAACAGCAAAGTTCCTGTACTATTTGAGAAGAAGTCATTTCTTTCAGAGGCTTGTTGGCAATACAATACGTTCAGCTCTTGCTTCAAACTGCCCACATGAACTAAAAGCTAAAGCCAGTCTGTAGTCTTCCTGGCCACTGTGCATGCTTTATTTACTTCAGAAAGGTCTTAAAAGTTTTAGATTGTTTGTAGAATGTGAATTTTATAAAGTTGATTTTTCAAGAGGTTCAACTTGTGTTGGATTTTTTCTCCATCTTGGCAGAAGTTGTGAAGAAGGTCGTTTTAAAAGGGAGAGTACCAGTGGATCCTGAATGCAAAACCAAAGTAGGCAAGGTAATTAAATCCATGAATGTATTATATTATTGCCTCTTCATCTGAAACTTAAAAGGGGTAAGCTAATTTTGCCAGTAGTTGTGCCAAGAGTACAAATAAGTGCTGGTAAGGTGATTTATATGTTTCTAGATTGTAATTGAGAATGGAACACATTCAATTTTTCTCTTGGGTTTTACTTTGATGCATTAAGGTTGAGTACCAGCAATGGTGTGGAATATATATCATTTGGTATGGTACTGAATTAGATTAGGTAAATGTTATTAATCCTGTAGGTAAATTCAGATGCATAAAGCAGCAGAAATAAAATAAAAAACATATGTATACTCATAGGATAAACAATACGGCTAATAATTTAATCAATTGGTACATGTATATTGTGCAGATAATTAATAATGAACTTAATGAATACATCGGGATGAAGTATTGAATTGCCCAGCAGACTTCTAGAGTGCCTCATTGAGAAGATATTTATCACTGGCATCCAGTTTTGCCACCATCCCCCTTTCCATAACAGCTTCAAATGTGTTCAGGGTTTGCCTTGTGATTGAGCATGTTTTCCTGATAAATTTATTCAGGATAATGCTTCTTTTGAGCTTAAGTTGCTTCCCCAGGAGACTGCAGTGTAAAACAACACATTGGTTACTATGGACTTATGGAACTTCCCAGCAAGTTGCTTGCATACATTAAAAAACTTGACTCTCCTTAGTTGAGGTATAACTTTTTCAGCTGTTTGCTGCATACATCAAAAGACCAGAGTCTCCATAGGAAATACAATCTGCCTTGGCCCTTCTTGTACAGCACCACTGTGTTGTCAGACCAGTCCATTTTGTTGATTATGTGAACCCCCTGGTATTTGTAACTCTGTACCACTTCCATGTCCTCTTCCTGTATGTTGACTGGTCTCAGTGGCTCCTTGGCCCACCAGAAGTCCACCACCAGCTCTTTTTTGTTTTGCTAATGTTGAGTTTCAGGTTGTTGTCCCTGCACCACAAGATGAAGTCCTCCAAAACCTTCCTGTACTATGACTCATCTCCATTAATAATTCAGCCTATGATGGAGGATTCATCTGAAAATTTCTGTAGATGGCAAGCATTGTTATTGTGCTTAGCAGTCTGTTGTGCAGAGGGTAAAGAAAAAGGGAGACAAGATAGTTGTCAGAGGTGCCTCCAGTATTACGCACCAACATTTCTGACACACAGTCTCTCAGACTCATAAACGGATGTATTTTGGTCAGATAGTTCATAATCCAGGAGATTGTGAGGGCATCAAGATTCAAAGCCTTGAGCTTTTTCCCCAGTTGATAAGGCAGAATGGTGTTAAAGGAACTGGAATAATCAAAGAATGTTATCCCGACTGTGGTGCTGGCTTTGTCGAAGTCGGAGTAGGCTCTGGAGCCTGTAAATCAGAGCATCCTTTACACCTATATTTGTCTGATGGGCAAACTGCCAATGATCCAGATGTTGTGAAATCAGGGGTCATAGCTGTTTTAGGACCAGTCTCTCTAAGGTCTCCATGATTTATAAAGTCAGAGCAACTGGTCTGAAATCTTTGGGATCACTGTAATGCATATTTTTTGACACTATGACTACCCAGGATGTATTCCATAGCTGAGGAACCTTTTGCAATTTGAGAGAAGGGATGGACAGGTGCTGAAGGACCCCACATAGCTGGCTGGCACATGTTTTCAGCACCCTGGGGCTGATCTATCGTGCCCTGAAGACATGTTTAGGCAGAGTTTTCCCAGCTCTTTTCTCACATGATCAGCAGAGAGACAATAGTCCAAGAAGTGGAGAGGGGCCAGAGACCACAATTGTGATGTCATTGTAGAAAAATGTCATGCATATGGCAGTTGGGATTCTGAAACCACTTCAGTTTGCCCAGAGTGGCTAGCAGTGTTGGGGGAGGGCCGTACTGACAAGAATGAGTAAAAATCGTTGAAGAACTGGTTCAGTTCATTTCCTCTGTTATAGTTCTCTTTCTTTGCACATTTTACGTTCTGCTTGTATTATAGTCCTCATCCAGTTCCACACTTTCTTCATGTTGTTTTGTTGTAAGTTGTGTTCAAGTTCGTCTCTGTAGTGGGGTTTCCCCTCACGGAACTTCTTCAGTTCAGTTCTGACTGCACCCACTTGATTATATCCTTACCTCCAGATCTTAAGGCTCTCTTCTTGAGATTCAGTAGGACTTTCAAGTCTTTTGTGTTCCATGGCTTGTTTTTGGGCAAACGGTGTACTGTCTTTTTGGGGACTACAGTGAACCCTCGTTTATCACGGTTAATCCGTTCCAGACTCTACTGCGATAAATGAATTTTCGCGAAGTAGGATTCTTTATTTATAAATCGAATATTTTCGCAGTTAGAGTATAGAAAACCTAATTACGACCTTCTAAATACGTTTTTTTTAACATTATTAGAACCCTCTAGGCATGAAATAACACTGTTTAGTCACCATTACACTCGTATTACCCAATATATTAGACAAAATAAGAGAAAATAAGACATATTAGACATTACAAATATCATATTATGGTTGTACTGTAGATTTAATTACATACACACACACAGTTCTTACATACAACCACTAACCTATGAAGGCACAAGCTCAGTAGGAGAGTCTTCAGGTTGTAAGCTGGAGCGCTGATCGCACCCTCAGAGGACACAGACCCCCCTGGGAAAACCCCTGAAACAGCTGACAGTCTACCTTCACATTGCTCCTTACCCTTCTTACTTGCACTATAACGAGCGATAAACCTCTCACGCGGTACTCCGCTTACTTAAAAGTATTGTGCAGCGCCTTTCAGCTTTGGAATGGGTTGCTTTGTTTCTCTCTCTCTCTCTGTCAGACATTCTCTGCTCCTGGCGGAACTGTCACCTCTGACTTGTCATGGAGCACGTTTAAACTTTTGAAAAGAGACAAACGTTTGTTTGCAGTGCTTTGAATAAAGTTCTTTTTTTTTTTCTACAACCTCCTGTGTCTCTGTACAAATCTGTGACCCAAGCGTGACAAGGTGGTGCAGTATCTTCAGCAGGTGCGTCGTTGTCTTCTTCCGCTGAAGGAGTACTAGGAGTAGGCTATGGGTGTCTGGGTGCGCGGCTGAAGAACATCTTGATAGGCAGTTGCTGGCGCTGTCTTTTCATATGCGTGAGGAGGCTTTTGTAGGGTATTGCCATCTTTGATCATATCCAAGAGTTTCACCTTCTCCTGGATGGTAAGCATCTTCCTCCGGCACTTAGTTTCATTGTCAGATCAGAAGGCTTAGAAAAAGCAGCACGTTTAGGAGCCATCATGGGGCATAGATAAAAGTTCTCACAAAGCGCATGCGTAGTGACGTAAGCGTGTATGAGAAATAATCGATAGAGTGAAGCCGTGAAAGTCGAAGCGTGATATAATGAGGGATCACTGTATATTGTTCACACAAAGTTGATGTAGTCTGTGATTCAGTGGCTGAGTAACTCAATGTTCTTGCAGTGTGACTCACAAAGCATATCCCAGTGTTCTCAAAGGCATCCTTCAGAGGCTTCTCCGCCTTCATTGTCAATTTCTGTACAGAACTGAGTGAGTGTTGTTTATGTACATTTTGGCTGATACCTGAATTTGCATTATTTGATTTTTCAAAAGCTATCAAAGGAAATGTAAAATAAAAATCATGCACTTGGGCCTGTTATAGGTGAAATTAAAGCGGTGACTGTTAAGTGTTCTTGAGATGTGTGTGTATTTCTTGTATATATTTCTCTTCTGGTTCATCCTGCTTCCACTTCAAAACCAGTCCCGCCCACACGCAGCCGACACGGCATTTCTCGATTCCTATTCGTCGTCTTCCATGTCATGCACTATACTGACCTGCTGAACATAATACATCCAACAAGTACTCGAGGTGCTGCCACAACGATAAAGTAGCTTTACCACCCTTGCGGGAGCCACCTGTGTCTTTACAACCGCTTCTTACACAGCAAACATCAGAAACTAAAAATTATCATGAACACTTTCGAGAATACAACCCTTCTCTAGCGTTTGCTTCCATGGGTGCACAGATAACTCAACCTCCTGGCCACGGACCATACTGTTTTAAAATACACAGGCAAATTTATAACCAAATCTCTCCACTATACGCTAACACTTCTACCTCTCCAGGATATGGACAGTTGTATGTTTTTGACACAGCGCAAGCTACTAAAGTACGGTTACAAAATGAAGCAAATTCCCTTCACTAAATCATACAAACACATGCATGAAATCGCTCAGTCCAATCCAACAGCATCTGTACGAATGGTTTTCAAGGAAACCCCTAGACAGGATTTACAACGATACAATGCCCCGACATGTCACACCAATGTTGCAGCGATTTTCGTCGGAGAAGATGGCGAACTGCCTGCCGAAAGGGACATTTGCATCTATCCCATAGGCAACTCCTGTAAACAGATTTCCACGCTCAATATGAATTGTGATCCTATGGTGTACCCACTTTTATTCCCTTACGGAGACATTGGCTGGCACAAAGATTTACAACATGTTCCCGATAAAAGAACTGCCAAGCGAATAAGGCTTACTCAATGCCAATTTTGCGCGTACAGATTAGCAATGAGGAATACATTTAGTATTTTGCACTCCAGCGGCAAACAACGCACAACAGTACGTTGTAGATGCGTATGTTAAAACAGGGGGCACGCGTCTCAGTTATCTCAGTTCGAGGCGCAGATCTTGTTGATGTAATCTATCAGACACACTGCAAGCAAACGCTGAAAATAACGTTCGTGTAGGCAAAATGATCATATTACCGTCCAAATTTCCAGGAAGTCCCAAGATACATGCAACAAAATTATCAGAATGCCATGGCCATAGTACGTAAATTCGGAAAGCCTGATTTATTTACATTTGGGTCCATAAATATTTGGAGAGAGAACTTTTTTCTAATTTTGGTTCTGTACATTACCACAATGAATGTTAAATAAAACAACTCCGATGCAATTGAAGTGCAGACTTTCAGCTTTAATTCAGTGGGGTGAACAAAACGATTGCATAACAATGTGAGGCAACTAAAGCATTTTTTAACACAATCTCTTCATTTCAGGGGCTCAAAAGTAATTGGACAAATTTAAATAACTGGAAATAAAATGTTCATTTCTAATACTTGGTCGAAAACCCATTGCTGACAATGACAGCCTGAAGTCTTGAACTCATGGACATCACCAGATGCTGGGTTTCCTCCTTTTTAATGCTCTGCCAGGCCTTTACTGCAGCGGCTTTCAGTTGCTGTTTGTTTGTGGGCCTTTCTGTCCGAAGTTTAGTCTTCAACAAGTGAAATGCATGCTCAATTGGGTTAAGATCAGGTGACTGACTTGGCCATTCAAGAATTTTCCACTTCTTTGCTTTAATAAACTCCTGGGTTGCTTTGGCTGTATGTTTTGGGTCATTGTCCATCTGTATCATGAAATGCCTCCCAATCAATTTGACTGTATTTAGCTGTATTTGAGCAGACAGTATGTCTCTGAACACCTCAGAATTCATTCGGCTGCTTCTGTCCTGTGTCACATCATCAATAAACACTAGTGTCCCAGTGCCACTGGCAGCCATGCACGCCCAAGCCATCACACTGCCTCCACCGTGTTTTACAGATGATGTGGAATGCTTTGGATAATAAGCTGTTCCACGCCTTCTCCATACTTTTATCTTGCCATCATTCTGGTAGAGGTTGATCTTGGTTTCATCTGTCCAAAGAATGTTTTTCCGGAACTGTGCTGGCTTTTTTATATGTTCTTTAGCAAAGTCCAATCTAGCCTTTCTATTCTTGAGGCTTATGAGTGGCTTGCACCTTGCTGTGCACCCTCTGTATTTACTTTCATGCAGTCTTCTCTTTATGGTAGGTAGACTTGGATATCGATAGGCCTACCCCCTGGAGAGTGTTGTTCACTTGGTTGGCTGTTGTGAAGGGGTTTCTCTTCACCATGGAAATGATTCTGCGATCATCCACCACTGTTGTCTTCCGTGGACGTCCAGGTCTTTTTGCGTTGCTGAGTTCACCAGTGCTTGCTTTCTTTCTCAGGATGTACCAAACTGTAGATTTTGCCACACTTTGATGGGTTTTTTCTGTTTTCGCATCTTAAGGATGGCTTCTTTCACCTGCGTGGAGAGCTCCTTTGACCGCATGTTGTCTGTTCACAGCAAAATCTTCCACATGCAAGCACCACACCTCAAAACAACTCCAGGCCTTTTATCTGCTTAATTGATAATGACATAACGACGGACTTGCCCACATCTGCCCATGAAATAGCCTTTGAGTCAATTGTCCAATTACTTTTGAGCCCCTGAAATGAAGGGATTGTGTTAAAAAAATTGCTTTAGTTGCTTCACATTTTTATGCAATCGTTTTGTTTACCCCATTAAATTAAAGCTGAAAGTCTGCACTTCAACTGCATCTGAGTTGTTTCATTTAAAATTCATTGTGGTAATGTACAGTACCAGAATTAGAAAAAAGTTGTCTCTGTCCCAATATTTATGGACCTAAGTGTATCACTTTCACATGTAATCCTGCTTGGCCGGAAATTCTATATGCACACTGCGTCTTTCAAGAAGTATTTATTTCTTCTTGATTTCTGAATTCCTTTCTCACCGTTTTCTGTTCCTATTCTTACACCGCCGTATGCTATGGCGGGCGTCGGCTAGTATGTGTATAATACGTTCACACTGTGCAAATAAGGGAATACTTGATCATCACAGTCTTACTTAACACCAAGTCAGTTAAGTTTCAAGGATATCAGTATGTCAAGTTAGGAAGCATAAGCGATTGTGAATCAACTTCACCTGCTTTGGTGCAAATGAAAGAGACAACAGATGCACTGGAGAGGCAATAGCAAGACACCAACCACTAAAAGGGAGTAATTTTGCAGGTGGTGGCTACAGGCAGTTTCTCTCTCCTTATCCTTCCTGACCGATTTTCTTTTTGCATTTTGCTAGTGTACTTGTCGCTAATGGTTGAATAGGGTTGCACCTGCAGCTAATGCAAGTTCTAGAGGTAGTCCAGCTCCTCCAGGATGGCACATCCATACATGTCATCACATGAAGGTTTCCTGTGTCTCCCAGCCACACTTCAAGAGCATGGAGTAGACGCCAGGAGATCGTCTGTTAAATGAGGAGAGTAGACATTGCTGTAAAAGGGCATCAACCCAGCAGCAGGACCGGTATCTGCTCCTTTGTGTTATGAGAAACAGAAGGAGCACTGCCAGAGTCCTACAATATGACCTCCAGCTGGCTTCTGGAGTGAGTGTTTCTGACAAGATTGTCCGAAACAAACTACATGAGTCTGGCAGGAGGGTTCAATGTCCTTTAGTGAGACCTGTGCTCACAGCTGTTCACCATGTAGTTCAGTTAGCATCTTGGATAATTCTACAATTGGCAGCTCCGCCATTGGTGCCCCATTCTCTTCACAGATGAGAAGAGGTTCACACTGAACACATGTGACAGATCTGGTGACACCGTGGTGAACATTATGCAGCCTGCAACATAATCCAGCATGGCCAGTTTGGTAGTGGCTCAGTGATGGTCTGGGGTGGTATATCCTTGGAGGAATGCACAGACCTCCACATGCTTGGAAGTTAAGTACTGTGGTGAAATCCTCCGAGCTATTGTCAGATGTTATGCTGGTGCAGTGGGTCCTGTGTTCTTCTGGTGCAGGACAATGCCCTGCCTTGTGTAGCCAGAGTATGTTGGCAGTTTCTGGATGACTAAGGCATTGATGCCATTGCCTGGCCCACACATTCTCCAGATCTGAATCCAATTGAGAAACTCTGTGACATTATGTATTGGGTTAATCCTACAATGCCAAATAGCGCCATAGAGAGTCCCAGAGCTCACTGATGCCCTTATCCAGGTCTGGGAGGAGAACCCCCAGGACACCATCTGCCGTCTCATCATGAGCAAGCTTAAATGTTGTCGGGTGTGCATACAGGCACGTGGGGCCCATACACACTACTGAGTCACATTATGAGTTGCCATGATGAAATTCACGCAAGTCGGATCAGCCTATGATTTCTGTTTTTGTCATTGATTTTCAGTGTGATGTTGAATTCAGCACATAATGGGTTGGTGATTTTGGTTTCCATTGACTGTTTGTTACATCATTTTGTTCTCAAGGAATTACAAGGTATTATTCATAAAAATTTCCCACTTGAATATTTTGTTCATCGAGGTACATTGTGTGATTTTAAATGTTTTCCTTTAAGGGTATGTGTGGGTTGTTTTCATCTAGGTTTCATGGTTTAATTGGGTTTGTTAGGGTTTTTTGATTATTGATATTAAATACAGTGAACTTTTTATCTTCATTTGACATGCAGTCTGTGATTTGTATTAGTTGTAAAAATTTTTTGTATTCCTAGGCACGTGTGTATTGTGAAGGTGATGATATATATGATGTCATGTTGAATCAGGTAAGAAAACCGTAAAGATATAGATTATGTTGAAAACCATAAAGGTATAGATTATGTTGAAATACTAATTAAAATATTAAAGCTTTAGGTACAATTTTTCATATAGAAAGCTAAAAGCATGGTAGAAGGGAAATTGTAGTTTTTGTTTTGTGTGTCAACAATAATGCTTTTAATAATTGTTGCCATCAAAATAAATTTTATAATATAGCAACAACACAATATGCATATACTACAACATGCAAATATTTTTATCAATAGTTTCACAGTCAACTGTTATGATGGCTAATTGCTATAATAAAATCAATGTATATGAAATGTTTTTTTCTTGATGTAAACTACATACAGTGGGGCAAAAAGAGTAGTTAGTCAGCCACCAATTGTGCAAGTTCTCCCACTTAAAAAGATGAGAGAGGCCTGTAATTTTCATCATAGGTATAACCTCAACTATGAGAGACAAAATGAGAAAAAAAATCCAGAAAATCACATTGTCTGATTTTTGAAGAATTTATTTGCAAATTATGGTGGAAAAAATGTATTTGGTCAATAACAAAAGTTCATCTCAATACTTTGTTATATACCCTTTGTTGGCAATGACAGAGGTCAAACGTTTTCTGCAAGTCTTCACAAGGTTTTCACACACTGTTGCTGGTATTTTGGCCCATCCCTCCATGCAGATCTCCTCTAGAGCAGTGATGTTTTGGGGCTGTCGCTAGGCAACACGGACTTTCAACTCCCTCCAAACATTTTTCTATGGGGTTAAGATCTGGGGCCTCATGTATAACGCCGTGCGTAGAACTCACACTATAACATGGCGTAAGCACAAAAGCGGGATTGTGCGTACGCACAGAAAAATCCTTATGCAGGAATCTGTGCGCACGCATACTTTCACGTTCTTCCACTACATAAATCCCGATCAGCGTGAAAAGTAACGCACGTGCACGCGCCTTCTGTCCCGCCCCAACTCCTCCCAGAATTACGCCTCTTTGAATATGCAAATCAATATAAATAGCCTTCTGTGAAAAGACAATGGGAAAAGCACGGGGGGAAATATAAGAATTTCAGTGAATAACAAGTGGAGGCAAAGGAAAAACGTACTATTTGTTGGTTTAAACAGTGGTATAATCAACAAAAGAAAGTTGATTGACTGACAGTGTCGGAAAAACTCGAAAGATCAAATTCACAAAGTCGCACAGTGCCCGAAAGAAAAAAGAAATCACATATCAAAGTCGCTGTGAAAAGGCAAGTCGTAGCCCACCGTCTGAGTGTCATATGAAAGCTTATTAGGGTACAAACAAAAAACATAGGCACACAGTGGGGAAAAAAGCACGAAATGTCAACTTTAATCTCGAAATTTCCACTTTAATCACGTAGTTTTTTGCCATTAAAGTAGAACATCATAAACTTCATCTTAAAATCGTTTATTTTACTAGTTTCTCAAGTAGCATGTTAAATGCTTGTTCTGTGTTTCATCTTCTATGTGCTCTATGTGTGTGAATCACTACATGCTTCAGTTCTTTCTCTTTCTCCGACAGGACACAGAATGCATTACATTCGAGATATTACAGCTCTCTGAATAATTAAAATACTGAGATGTATACGTGATATCATTTTCATGATGATAGGAATGAAAGCATGTTATTAAACATGGGAACACGGTGTCGCAGTGATTGTTCATATCTCACGCAAGAGGCTTGCTGCCCCATGTGCGACCTTCGATGAAATAATTTATTACAGAAGTACTGTCTCTTTCAAACGTACTAACCTCCAATTCCTGTCCTTACTTTTCTTTCTCCAAATACCCAATCGCCACACAATCAGCTCTGTAATAGACGTGAAGCCATCTGTAAGCTTAGAACGCCGATTCTTCAAAACTTTTAAGGAACATTGAAATATCTTCGTAGTACATGTTTAATTATTCTCTCCGTCTATCCTTCCAGTGTCGCATCAGCACCAGCAATAACACAGTGCAAGGCAGGAGCTATCCGTGAACTAGCTAGCGCTGCGGCACCGTGTCCTCCTCACATGTTTAATTATTAACAATACAGATTATTTAAATGAAGTTAACGTTTTATCTGTATACTATAAGCAACATATTTTGCTGCATTTCATCTTAAAAATGATATTGTCATCATACGCGCTTTATAAAGTAGCGCAGGTTGTGCAATATTATAACTGTAGTGTAAGTTTACAGTGAGGTGATTGTACTTATAAGTACAAACAGTTCTACAAGGAGCACTTGATGGACTGATTGAGTGTGTTTATAGTTCTTGGGATGAAACTGTTTCTGAAACGCGAGGTCCGTACATGAAAGGCTTTGACACTTTTTGCCGTGGTTGAGGTAGTGTGTACTTGAAACTGTATACCGATAATTCTCTTTCCGATCATCTGCTGCTGTGATTCACACTCAGATACAGTGATATAAATACTCCGAGTGGTGCAGTGAGAGTAATATGGCAACCCTTAACGGGAGCAGCAAAAAGAAGAACAAGATGCAGTGAGCGTAACAACGCTAAAGCAGTTATGGTATTTGGAATACTATGGCTATTCCCTGGCCCATTATATTGCTACAGGTTAATTACAATCCGATGCATTACACTAATAAACAATATGCAGTTAATTTCAGTGTATTTATAAAGCCGCGTCAGGAATGTGGAGCTAAGAAAGAAAGGATGAGCACACAGGAACAGTAATTTGACCATTCTGTGGACCATTATATTGTTACAGGTTAATTACAATCAGATGCATTAAATTTATGAACGATATGCGGTTAATTTCAGTGTACTTGATAAAGCCGCCGCCGTGGATGTGGATCTAAGAAAGGGTAACCACACAGGAACAGTAGCACTGCTTTGACGTTGAGTGCCGCCAGTCTGCAAAACCGAGCGGAGAAATTGCGTACGCCAAGGTATGAGTTACCGTGGAAATGTGCGTGGCTTTATGTCAAGTTTAGGTTTTATACATCGCGATTTGAGCGTGGAAAGGTTCGTACGCAACATTTCTGTGCGTACGCACCGTTTATACATGAGGCCCCTGGATACTGGCTAGGCCACTCCAGGACCTTGAAATGCTTCTTACGAAGCCACTCCTTTGTTACCCGGGCGGTGTGTTTGGGATCATTGTCATGCTGAAAGACCCAGCCATGTTTCATCTTCAATGCCCTTGCTGATGGAAGGAGGTTTTCACTCAAAATCTGACATGGCCCCATTCATTCTTTCCTTTACACGGATCAGTCGTCCTGGTCCCTTTGCAGAAAAACAGCCCCAAAGCATGATGTTTCCACCCCGATGCTTTACAGTAGGTATGGTGTTCTTTGGATGCAACTCAGCATTCTTTCTCCTCCAAACACGACAAGTAGAGTTTTTACCAAAAAGTTCTATTTTGGTTTCATCTGACCATATGACATTCTTCCAATCCTCTTCTGGATCATCCAAATGCTCTCTAGCAAACTTTGGACGGGCCTGCACATGTACTGGCTTAAGCAGGGGGACACGTCTGGCACTGCAGGATTTGAGTCCCTGGCAGCGTAGTGTGTTACTGATGGTAGCCTTTGTTACTTTGGTCCCAGCTCTCTGCAGGTCATTCACTAGGTCCCCCCGTGTGGTTCTGGGATTTTTGCTTGCCGTTCTTGTGATCATTTTTACCCCACGGGGTGAGATCTTGCATGGAGCCTCAGATCGAGGGAGATTATCAGTGGTCTTGTATGTCTTCCATTTTCTAATAATTGCTCCCACAATTGATTTCTTCACACCAAGCTGCTTACCTATTTCAGATTCAGTCTTCCCAGACTGGTGCTGGTCTACAATTTTGTTTCTGGTGTCCTTTGACAGCTCTTTGGTCATGGCCATAGTGGAGTTTGGAATGTGACTGTTTGAGGTTGTGGACAGGTGTCTTTTATATTGATGACGAGTTCAAACAGGTGCCATTAATACAGGTAACGAGTGGAGGACAGAGGAGCCTTGTACAGAAGAAGTTACAGGTCTGTGAGAGCCAGAAATCTTGCTTGTTTGTAGGTGACCAAATACTTATTTTCCACCATAATTTGCAAATAAATTCTTTAAAATCAGACAATGTGATTTTCTGGATTTTTTCTCTCATTTTGTCTCTCATAGTTGAGGTATACCTATGATGAAAATTACAGGCCTCTCATCTTTTTAAGTGGGAGAACTTGCACAATTGGTGGCTGACTAAATACTTTTTTGCACCACTGTAAATTTAAATTCTATATACATATTGCATAAAACATTAAGTTCTCATTTTTCAGCAGAAAAAAGCTGGCTGAGATGCAGCTGCACATTCTTGGACACATTCAGTTGTAGAACAAGTTACACAAAAAATGCACCTGCATTCCACTTCTCTTAAAATCACATGTGATTTAAACTATTGAATATAGTTGGTTTGGTATGATTAGAATCAATATGAGAACAATAGTTTTAAACCAAACTTGAAAGTAAAATTATTGGAACTGTTATTGTAAGAGGGTAATAGTTAGCTGTTAAAAAAAGTATAGAGTGCCCATATTAATTTTGAAATGTATTGCTGTTTGAATCTTTCTTTTCTAAAAAGAGAAAAAAATTTTGAGAATAAAAAAGTCTTTATCTGTGTCCATATTAGACCAATGTCCAATACAACAACAACAAGTACTACCTCATACAGCTACTGCAAGATGACAGTGAACTTGTGTTCAGTGTTTGGATGAGATGGGGAAGAGGTAAGGATATTTAACACAGTCTGTGTTAGTTATATAATGATCATTGATCCGTCCTTGATTCTTGACTTTTAATTTTCCCCAGTTGGCAAGATTGGACAGTCCTCCCTAGTGACTTGTGGGGTGGACCTTCTTAAGGCCAAAAACATATTTAAAAAGAAGTAAGTGGTAAATGTCTATTGAAAGTTTAATTTACTCATCTCTGTTTGAGAAGTTTTTTCTAGTAATTTACTGAAAATGTTGCCTGTGGTATATGTATGAAGGCTTGTAGGCTTTCCTGGAGTCTAAAGTTCAAGCTTCCAAAGAATATCCAAAAGTGCGCAATAAAAAGTGAAAATGCAGATTTAAATCTAAGGTTAATAGTTGTTTCATCTTGTTGGAAAGTTTATTGAGAAATAGTGTGGCAGAATTAAAGCATACATTCAGCATTGTTTAAGTTGAAGTTATTTCTTTATAGTCATGGTATATGTTAATTTGCCACATAAAAACTCTGTTCTAAAGTGAAGCATTTTTTTGTAAATTTTAATGGTCAGTTCTTGCATGTTATAATGGGGCTCAATGGAAACTCATGTTCATAAATGACGAAAAAGAAAAGATGTTCTTTGTAAGGTTTAAAGCTTTTTTTTAAGCCAAAATGTTATTGAGCATTGATCTGCATATTGAGATTACACACACATTGCAAAACAGCATATCCATGCTGTTTTAAGAAGGAAAAAAGCAAATAGTCTTTTTTGTGCGATTGAACCATTTTAAAAGGAAACTGGCTGTGAGCCTCGCATCTTCACCAACTTCACCCTTTGTCTTACTCCGTGGTACCCTTGCTCTATATGTTTTGTAGGCAGCTAGATAATAATAATTTTAAAATTCACAATTATAATCGCATATATTCTTTAACTACAGTGATCCCTCGCTATATCGCGCTTCGCCTTTCGCGGCTTCACTTTATCGCGGATTTTATATGTAAGCATATTAAAAATATATATTGCGGATTTTTTGCTTTTTGGTTTGCCCAGTTGATTTCATACAAGGGACGCTATTGGCAGATGGCTGAGAAGCTACCCAACTTACTTTTCTCTCTCTCGCGCTGACTTTCTCTGATCCTGACGTAGGGGGTGTGAGCAGGGGGGCTGTTCGCACACCTAGACGATACGGACGCTCGTCTAAAAATGCTGAAAGATTATCTTCACGTTGCTATCTTCTGTGCAGCTGCTTCCTGAAGCGACATGCTGCACGGTGCTTCGCATACTTAAAAGCTCGAAGGGCACGTATTGATTTTTGACTGTTTGTTTTTCTCTGTCTCTCTCTCTCTCTCTCTCTCTCTCTCTCTCTCTCTCTCCCTGCTCCTGACGGAGGGGGTGTGAGCTGCCGCCTTCAACAGCTTTGTACCGGCAGTGCTTTGCATACTTAAAAGCCAAACAGCCCTATTGATTTGTTTGCTTTCCTCTGTCTTTCTGACAGTCTGTGCTCCTGACGCGCACTCCTTTGAAGAGGAAGATATGTTTGCATTCTTTTAATTGTGAGACAGAACTGTCATCCCTGTCTTGTCATGGAGCACAGTTTAAACTTTTGAAAAAGAGACAAATGTTTGTTTGCAGTGTTTGAATAACGTTCCTGTCTCTCTACAACCTCCTGTGTTTTTTTCGCAAATCTGTGACCCAAGCATGACAATATAAAAATAACCATATAAACATATGGTTTCTACTTCGCGGATTTTCTTATTTCGTGGGTGGCTCTGGAACACAACCCCCGCGATGGAGGAGGGATTGCTGTATATGGATATAATAATAATTATTCCTATACTGTCTGCTCCAGCTTGATTGCTAAAGCGGGTGTGCTTCAATGAAAGAATACTGAGCTCATGTAGCAGTGAAGCGACAAGAACTGAGCAGAAATTATAGGCGTGCCTCCAGTACTTGGAACGGGAGAAAGTCAGTATGGGGTGTTGGTGTGTACTGCCCCACTTCAAGTCCTGCATACATTCATCCATCGTTTTAACCCCTTTATCCAGGGCAGGGTTGCGGTCCAGCTGGAGACTATCCCAGAAAGCACTGGATGCGAGGCAGGATCAATCCTGGAATGGGTGACAGTCCATCGCAGTGCAAACACACAAACACTATAGAGCCACTTTAGCAAAGCCAATTCATCCAAGTGCAGATTTTTTAATTTTTAACATAGGCATAGTGGTCTGGCCTTCCTTTCGCAAAGTCAAAATTTTATGTTTTTTCTGCATGTTTTTACAGATTGATTACCATGAAGGTCAATGAATTTACATATTTAGAAACATTGTGATCAGTCCTTTTATTACAGTCATCTGCATAATTGACTTGTAATAAAAATCAGTTGTTTTTGGCCTTTTCAATCAACTTTTTTCTGAATTTTTTTTTTTTTTTATTGTGCATGTGCAAGACGCAACAAAAGTGGCTTGGCACTTTAAAAATATAAGGCTTTTACTAAAAATGCAGTGCAGTGTAAGCCGCTCATTTCAGAGTTTCTGTTATGTGTGTAAAGTACAACGAAACTCCTACATTCTCTTTTCACTATGCTGCCACTTATTGTGCATCTTGATTTGTATCCTATTTACTGTATAATAAAATGCCATTCTGTATAACAAAAGATGCCAAGGTTTGTGTGCCCAGTTTCTCAAAACAATCTGGTTTGGCCCAGTATGGATTTGGTGTGATTGGTCAGTTTGGTTTTGGTGATGTGGTGAGAGGAAGTGAGAGTGTGAGGTGTACGTGGAGTAGTAATGGTGTATGTGCCATGCAGGAAGAGTCGCCCTCAAAGACGTCCAAGTACAAAGCTAGATGGGAGGCAAGAAAGGGTCCTCGCATATAATGAAAGTATGCAAAGCAGGCTTTACGGTAATACTCTCAAGAGAGGGAGTGCTGGTGAGGAGGTGTTCACACATATAAGTATACAGAGGAAAGGCACTAAAGGTACATGTAGGTGTAGAGATATCAAATATTTTTATAAATACTCAACCTGTCGGCGACGGCTATTGTAGCTAGTGAAAAATGACTATACAAATTGTTATGGGCTTGGTGTTACTATAAAGTTGCGGGCCCATAAAGAGCATGAGAATGCATCTTTACCTTGAGAAGTTTGCACTACGAATCTGTGATCAAGTGGTTATTTCTAGCTTCATTCTATTATCGTGAGGATGCATCATAAATGTGAGGGCACGTTTTCATAAATCAAAACCTTTGCCACTTCAAATTTGTTATTTAGTTAATTTTAAGGCTTTTTCTATCATGTATGGACTTAGGGTTCTGTAAGCCCCATTATAAGATGCAAGAATGGAGTATTCTTGAATTAACACACAAGAAAATGGTTTTCTGTGGCAAATTATATGCTGATTGTGAAGAAATAACTTGCCCTTGAAAAATACCAAACTTATAATTAATATTTAAGGCTGACAACAATTGTCTGAATTGGAATAAAACACTGAAGTTTGATTCTTTTTTTATTCTTACAAAAAGATTTCTTGACAAGACCAAGAATGAGTGGGACAACAGAGAACATTTTGAAAAAGTTCCTGGTAAATACGATATTGTAAAGATGGACTACAGCACAAACAAGGTAAAAAAATCTGTTGAGTTTTACAATCTTTTCATTTTAGGAGAAAAAATACAAATACAAATAAATAAAATAAAATTAAATACAAAGAATTTAAATCACTAGTGTGTAGGCATGCCCAAAGGATCAGGCATCATGTGCTGAAATACAGTTCACTTGGATAGCCTTAAAGGTCAAGTGGGGTTGCTGCCTGTTACAGTGCTCTGTTAACACTGCTTGCTCTTGTGACAGATCCACGGATATGAAACGAGGTCTAACACAGCCACTTAAATCATAATATTTACTGCAGTTAAATAATTTGCACTTATGAACCCAGTAGTGGCACTGATAACTCTTACATTTTTTTTTTCCATTAGTAGTTTGACTGTTAAGACCAAAAAAGCAAAACGTATATAAATGCAAATTTTATACAATACATAGGGGCCAACAAAATAACTGAAACATGTGTAAAAGGAGTTTAACTTTTAAGCAACTAAACCCCAGTTACAAATAACAGTTGCAAAGGTGAGTCACATTGGGTTTATTGCCAATTATGAAATACAATATGTGTTCTGACAGTTACCACCTTGATATGTAAGTTTTCATAGCAGCAATAAGGGAAGTAAAAGTTCCAAGTAGACCAAAATTTCAGTGCCCAAAGTAAAAAATTAATTAATTTATCATAGGCTTGTGACTGAGAAATAATGACGCCATGTGCAGAACAATTGAAAAACTACATAAGCAAAGAGAAACTGTGGTCCCAGGTCAAAGTTTGCAAATAGGCTTAGACAATTCAAAGAATAGCTCATCATATACTAAACAGCAAATGGTGAACCACCACCTCTGTGATCTAGTCTCAACAAAAATTCAAGCTTCACAAAGCTAGAATATGGTGTTCCCTATTCCAGGATGAAAAATGTACTAAACTCTGTAGTAAACAAGAGTGGGTTCATTAACACCAGAATGAGTTCAAATGCTTTACATGGCCTAGTCCGGTGCGATATATAAATGTCATTAAACCTTTGTGTCAAGTAAGATTTCCATCTCTTCTATCTTCTTTAGAGGTACAGTACCCCACTTAACACAGTTCAGGAAGTGTGTGACCAAATTCCAAAAAGCACTAAAGCTGTTCTGAATGCAAAGGGTGTTCTTTGATATTAATGTATTCTTAAGTCATTCTGTGCTCCCCCTCTGTATTCAAAAGTCAGTAATTCATTTGACAGCATTGGGTGGCTGTTACGTAACTACATAAGTATGTGACTTGTGAAAAAAGACTAAATAAAAGTTTTTTTTTTTTTTTTTTTTTTTAGTTTTTCAGCTCTGATCACTTTTCATGAACCAGCCTCATCATTGCTGCTTGTTCATTACACAAGATATTTAATTATTTTAAATAGTTGAGTTTGGTATTCCCTGGTTTCAAACCATACACCCAAAAATATCTAATTTATATCTTCTTATATAATGCGCTACCGTGGCTGTTTGTTTGTCTGTCCAGGATTTTAAATCACCTGTAGCTCTCAAACTGTTTCACCTATTGACTTGAAATTTGGCACACATATACTACGTGATGTCTACTATCCGCTTTCGGAGTGATGATTTGTATTATTCGTTTTATTTTTATTTTATTTTATTGTTGAATCAACTCTCTGTACCACGCAGTAGGGCAGCTGTGCGGCGCATGCGTATGGGTGCTGTTCTCATTCCCCACCACCTTCGCTAATCCTTCTTGAAGAAGATTGAAGACTTAAGTGCCAGCTTAAGTGAAAAATTAAGGAAAACATACTAAGTAATTGCAACACAAAAACTAACTTAATCAGTTTTAACGCGAAAAGATGCCAATGAAAGAAGAGAAGCAGCGGGCCGCTAGGGTGCAGAAAGCATTAGCTGCTCAGTAAGCAGCAAGTGCATCAACCTCTGAGCAAACAAATGCTAAACAGAGACGGAGAAAGAGTATGAAAACTAAGAATGCTCAAGTCAAGTGTATGTGCCGTTACTGGTTTTACAATAATTGGAAATTTAAGCATGCACATCATCAAATGCCTAATAGAGAATGGCATATTACAATTTGCTAAAAAGTGAGGTGGAACAAAATGTCAACCATTTTATGTAGAGGATTACCAAGAAATAAACATTTTGCATGTTTGCCTTATATTCACTCTTGTTTTATTCAAATTGCTTGTTTATAATAACAAAAGTAGCAGTTTTGCCTAATGTGTTCCAGTACTAAAAGATGCTACAGAGAAATGACATATAGACAGGTCTCAAATTATGATTAATTCTACAGATAATAACCTAAAAAAAAAAAAAAAATTTTTGTTTTGATCTGAATTTCAATTAAATTTTAATCTCATTATTTCCAATTTTTTACTCTTTTAATTTAATTCATAACAGCCATCATTAACAGCGAGGAATAGTACTTCTTACCGTGGACTTTGTTACCATTTTCAATCATTTTGTGCTTTTCCTGCAGTCAGTTACCTGCAGGCAGCATGCACACTAAGGTCAGTCATAGGTAAGCAGCTTGATTGACAGCTGGCTGATTTGCTGTAAAACCCACTGCTTGAAAGTTTCTGTCCCAAGTATACCTCCCAGCTGTGCTGTCACAGAAGAATAGCTGCTTGCTTGACACTCTTGGTGATCCCTCCGCAAAGATGGCACATGTTACTTAGTGTAACACACAGCTATACAATAAGCACTATTGCAGTTAAGGATCTGTCCGTTCAGCTGAGGATAGGGAGAACCTGTTTTTATTTTTTTGATTACCTGGCATATAACTCTTAGACACTGTGTCATTATCAAAAACAATAGGATATTTGTTTAAGATTAAGGTTAACATTCAGTTGAAGAAAGGGAGAACCTGTTTTTATTTTTTGAATTCCCGGCATCCTATGTCTTCCATTCTGCCATGTTGTCTCTGACATTACGTCATTTGGAAGGGGTAGATAACACTCTTGGATATCCCTCATCAAAGACAGCATTCCCAGTTGTGGGATCAATCATCAATTAGTGGTTGGTTTTTGTGCCATTACCATGTCTTTTTCCAACTCTTAGACATTGTGTCATTATCAAAAACAATAGGATATGTTTAAGCATAAGGTTAACATACAATTCATCTGTGGTTCATTTTAGTTTAAATTAATTGTGATGTTGTAATTTAAATTACAATAATATTGCTTCACTGTTGTTTTAAGTTTATAATAATCCATACTTCTTTTTATGGACTTTTTCAGTGCCAACATATTTACTAAATCAGGTTACGTAATTATCTGTATTTCAGTATAATGCATGCACATTTTTAATTGGTACACACAAGCTTTAAGATTTTTAAATGTTGTACCTTTTAATGGTAAATGTGGTATGCTAAAGAAAACACTTCACAAAACCTAGCTTTCTTTTGTAGTATTGCAAAATTAAATGATGCAATTTGATCATTTAAGAAAATTCTTTCAGCAATATTTAATCCACAAAACTGCCAAGTTGTTTTTTTTTTTAATAATTGTGCCACATTTGATATATGATTGTAGTCTGTACTTAATTGTATGTTACAAGCAGACTTTTAAATCAAAAGCTACTTTTTCTGAAAATTTTGGAATTCACATGCCAATTTATACTGCAGAAAGAAACAAGTTTTATGAATTGCAAGCAAAAATATGAGCTAATTTTTCTTCTTCCATTGTATTTTAGCTGATGAACCACAGGCCACCTAGTTAGTGAGATTTAGAAGTGTGAAAGCAACAATAAAAATAAACAAGTTGCTTTAGAGATGGTGATTTAAAGTTAAGCTTTTTTGGAAATGTTTCAATTTCATTATTTGCACTTTTACTTTGCAATGCGATCTTTATCTTTTTTTGATACTTTCGAATTTTTCTGCTTTTATATTCTGTAACTTGCTCTGCATGTATATCGCGCCTACGTTTTTTTGTGTCTTTTGAATTCCACTGTTTTCATTATCTCTAACCTGCTCTGCATGTGTTTCGCCCCGTCATTTTTGAACCTCTTTATGACGTTTTACTTGTTTTCTACTCTTTGTCTTTTATTTCTGACCTCGCTTTGTCCTGCTATTTTTTCAAATACACCTAGGGCCTCATGCATAACGCCGTGCCTAGAACTCGCACTATAACATGACATAAGCACAAAAGCAGAAATGTGCTTACACACAAAAAAATCCAGATGCATAAATCTGTGCTAACGCCAGCTTCCATGTTCTTCCTCTACATAAATCCCGGTCAGTGTGAAAATTGCCACACGTGCACGCGCCTGCTGTCCCGCCCCAACTCCTCCCAGAAATCTGCCTCTTTGAATATGCAAATCAATATAAACAGCCCTTAAGCACAGCCTTTTGTGAAAAGGCTGTGGCAAAAGTACAAGGGAAAATAGAAGAATTTCAGCGAATACCAAGTGGAGGCAAGGAAAAACTTACTATTTGTTCGTTTAAACAGTGGTATAAACAACGGAAGGAAGTTGATTGAGTGACATAGCGTGTCGGAGAAACTTGAAAGCTCAAGTTCACAAAGTCGCACAGTGCCCGAAATAAAAAAGAAGTTATCACATATCAAAGTCGCCGTGAAAAGGTGAGTTGTAGCCACCGTCTGAGTGTCATATGAAAGCTTATTAGGGTACAGAGAAAAAAAAAGGCACATAGTGGGGAAAAAAATCACGAAATGTCAACTTTAATCTCGAAATTTCCACTTTAATCACATAGTTTATTTTGTCATTAAAGTAGACCATCATAAACTTGATCTTAAAATCGTTTAATTTACTAGTTTCTCAAGTCCTGTTGTAACTAAAGTAGCACGTTAAATGCTTTGTTTTGTATTTGATCTTCTATGTGCTCTATGTTCATGAATCACTATGTGCTTCCGGGCTTTCTCTTCCTCCGACAGAACACAGAATTTATTACATTCGTAATATTACAGCTGTCTGAATAATTAAAATAGTGAAAAGTATACGTGTGATCATTTTCATGATGATAGGAGTTAAAGCATTTTATTAAACATGGGAACACGGTGGCTCAGTGATTTTTCATGTCTCACGCAAGATGCTTGCTGCACCATGCGCGATCTTCGATGAAATACTTTACTGCAGAAGTACTGTCTCTTTCAAACGTACTAACCTCCAATTCCTTTCTTTACTTTTCTTTCTCCAAATACCCAATCGCCACACAATCAGCTCTGTAGTAGACGTTAAGCCTTCTGTAAGCTTAGAACGCTGAATTCTTCAAAACATTTAAGGAACATTGAAATATTTTTGTAATGTTTAATTATTCTATCCCATCTCTCTGTCCTTCCAGTGTCGCGCCAGCCACAGCAAGAATACAGCACGAGGCAGGGACAATCCATGAACGGAGTGCCAGATCATCGGCACCGTGTAGTTAAAGTTTTATCTGTATAATATAATAAACATATTTTGCTTCATTTCATCTTAAAAATGATATTATCATCATATGTAAATACGTGATTTATAAAGTGGCTCAGGTTGTGCAATATCATAACTGTATCACAAGTTTACAGTGAAGTAATTGTACTTATAAGTACAAACAGTTCGACATGGAGCACTTGATGGACTGATTGAGTGCATTTATAGTTCTTGGGATGAAACTTTTTGTGAACTGCGAGGTCAGTACAGGAAAGGCTCTGAAGTGTTTGTCATATGAGAGCAGTTCAATAGACAGCATGGCTCAGGCAGCGTGTGCTTGATGTCTGTATACCGATAATTCTCTTTCCGATCAGCTGCTGTACAGCTGTGATTCACACTCGGATACAATGATATAAATACTCTGAGTGGTGCAGTGAGAGTAATATGGAAAAAGATGATCCGATGTGGCAACCCCTAACGGGAGCAGCTGAAAGAAGAAGAAGGTGCAGTGAGAGTAACAACGCTAAAGCAGTTATGGTATTTGGAATAATTTGACCATTCTGTGGATCATTATATTATTACAGGTTAATTACAATCAGATGCATTAAACTAATAAACAATATGTGGTTAATTTCAGTGTATTTATAAAGCTGCGTTAGGGATGTGGATCTAAAAAAGAAAGGGTAACCATACAGGAACAGTAGCACTGCTTTGATGCTGGGTGCTGCCAGTCTGTAAAACCGAGCCGGAGAACTTCCGTACGACAGGGTATGAGCTACCGTGGAAATGTGCGTGGCTTTACGCCAAGTTTAGGTTTTATACATTGCGATTTGAACGTGGAAACTTTCTTACTCAACATTTTTGTGCATACGCACCGTTTATACATGAGGCCTCTTTGTCTGTGATGATTATTTTTCCTTTTTTCGAGTAATAATTTCCTTTTGTTTGTGCTAATGCGATCTTTACTATCTTTTTTTGATACTGTAGTGACCTCCGCATCCGGCTCGAAAAGAGAAGTAAAAAAAAAAAAAAAACAGATGGATGTAATAAAGTCTCACAAAAGTTCAAGAAAAAGAACTCCGACTCCGTAATCCCAAACACAACCTTCTAGCACCCTCTCCAACCCCTCCTCCCATCCCGGGCCCCCCCTTTCCGCATCAATCAGTACCCCGCTGTCAGTCTTCTGTACAGTACTCTCATATGACTTGGGCGCCGCTGAGAGTGGCAGCCTTTTCAGCAGCTCTGTTTTTTTTTTCTTTTTTTTCTTCTTATTCAATGTGAATTTCCCCTTGGGATTAATAAAGTATCTATCTGCCTATCTACCTACTCTGCCCTCCCTCAATCGGACCTAACAGTCACTCAAAAAAAAAAAAAGGCTTCAACCTTTTCATCCTGGCTGGGACGCTACAATACTTTTGAATTTTACTGCTTTCATATTCTTTACCTTTTACTGCATGTGTATCGCACCATTGTTTATTTTGAGCCTTTCGAATTCCACTGCTTTCATAATCTGTTATCTGCATTTTTTTTCTCTCCAACGCTTTTGTGTCTCTTCTCTCCACGCTGCTCTTTCTTCTTCACTTAGTTGTTGACGTTTCATCTAGAATGTATTGTCCTTGTACGCTTTATATGAGCTGAGAGCACAGGATCTGTGTCTGCTACATGCCTTTACACGACTGAGTGTTTTGCTGCCCATGATCTTATTTGATATTGGTTGTAAGTAGGGTGTGTCTTGCAAGAATCTCATGTTCCACGTCCCCACGAGACGGTCCTGAGACAATCTCTTGGCACCAGGTTTCATGTTTACGGTCCCCATGAAATGCTCCATGGCCAACCTCTTTTGTCTTGCGGGTCTTTTAAGTGTCTTCTGAGAAGATCATGTCTTGTCTCCCTGGTTTTCCTTTCCAAATTTTTTTTTTTATAATAGAGAGAGAGGTTTGTAACGACACCAGAACTTCAAAGTTCAATTTCAATTCTTTAAAAAACATATTTAAATCAATTGCAGTTCTGTATAAATTCAAATCTTAACATTGATAGATAATAGAAATTTTACTCATTAAATGCAAGTACTTTAAGTACTTCAGTCCTTTGTAAAAGTGCTGTAGAGTACAATTCTGTAAGCAATTAAAAGTAAAGAACTTTAAATCTAGTAAAGTTTCTTTTTAATACATGGAAACAGATACTCTTGCTGAGGTAGTACAATGAAATGTAACAAATGTCATTAAATGTTAATTCAATAGTGTTGTAAGCAGTATACATGCGATTATTAAAACCAACATTAAAAAATATTCCAATGAAAAGGTTATTAATGTGGCGGCACGGTGGCGCAGTGGGTAGCGCTGCTGCCTCGCAGTTGGGAGACCTGGGGACCTGGGTTCGCTTCCCGGGTCCTCCCTGCGTGGAGTTTGCATGTTCTCCCCGTGTCTGCGTGGGTTTCCTCCGGGCGCTCCGGTTTCCTCCCACAGTCCAAAGACATGCTGGTTAGGTGGATTGGCGATTCTAAATTGGCCCTAGTGTGTGCTTGGTGTGTGGGTGTGTTTGCGTGTGTCCTGTGGTGGTGGGTTGGCACCCTGCCTGGGATTGGTTCCTGCCTTGTGCCCTGTGTTGGCTGGGATTGGCTCCAGCAGACCCCTGTGTTCGGATTCAGCGGGTTTGGAAAATGGATGGATGGAGGTTATTAATGTGGTCTTTTGTTCAGAAAGCAACACAGAAACCAACCACTAACACACTTAAATTACGCACATTGCATTTTTGTGAAAATAAACTCCAATTGTAGAAGTTTGTCATTTTAATGTGCTCCTCTGTGAGGCCTCTGTGTGCTTTTTGTTAAGCTGCAGATGTGCCCTAATGTACTAAATATGCAAATTGAAGCACAGCTGGAAGTAAATCAGAACACAGGGGCCTAGCACCACTGTTTATGCAGTTGAGCACTGAAAAGTAACAGTATCTTACATTATATGGTAAATACAGTGCCCTCCATAACATTTGGGACAAAGACACATTTTTCCTTAATTGTTTACCCCTTTACTCCACAGTTTAAAAAGTGTTGTCATTTCTATTTACTGTGACTGAAATTATACAAATACAGTGGAACCTCGGTTCACGAACGTCTTGGTACACGTACAACTCGGTTTACGACCAAAAAGTTCGCCAAACTTTTGCCTCGGTTCACAACCACACACTCGGTATACGAACAAGCCAGTTTCCCTTTCAGTTTGTGCGCGCTGATGATTTCCACAAGTATTGCATTGTTCTCGGTCAGACGTGCGTGCTTGCACGTGTGTGCGTGCTTTCGCTGTGAACTCTTTGTGCTCTATTTCATTTCCCTTCCGGTTGGTACACGCCGATTACTGTATTTAAGCATGTGTTCAGCCTCTCCCTGTTCATTGTTCTCAGTCAGACGTGCGTGCTTTACCTGTAAATTCTTTGTGCTCTACAGTATTTCGTGTGCTTTTGCAGTTAACCATGGCTTCTAAGCAAGTGAAGAGTGGTGAGAAGAAAGTTTTTCAGAAAATTGAAATCGAAGTAAAGAAAGAAATTATTCAAAAGTATGAGCGTGGCGTTTGTGTTACTAATCTTGCCGCCGAGTACAAGAAGTCAAAACCTACGATTTTGACTATTCTAAAGCAGAAAGAATCTATTAAAGCAACAGATGTTGCAAAAGGAGTTACAGCGTTAACCAGGCAGAGGCCTCAAGTGCTGGAAGAGGTGGAAAAAACTGTTTACCAGTTTACTCATTTACCAATTTGAGAACCCTTGTTCTTTCAAGCAGCACAATGTAAACAAAGCCAGACTGCCAGTGATGTGGAGGGCAAACACAAAGGGTTGGGTCACAAGGACTTTGTTTTTGGAATCGCTGCACGAGGCTTTCGCTCCCACCAACTGAATTGCTAAAAACACCAGAAACCCAAGAAATCACAAGAGAGAAAACATCTGAAGGAAAACATCCCTCCATCGCGGAGCCAAACTCTCCCTCAAAACTAAGTGTTTATACAGCGATCGGTAGCGTGAACTCCTGTAAATGTTACTTTCTTGGTTGGTTTTTAAATAAAGTTCGGATTTGTTCAAATGTTCCTTTTTTTTCACCCCTGTGCTTAAAAGTCATTAAAAAAAAGTGTTTATACAGTGATCGGTTGCAAGGCTATAGCGCAAACTGCTGCAATGTTACACACACACACACACACACACACACACACACACAGAGAGAGAGAGAGAGGGCACGTGCAGCTGAGAGCGAGCGAGCCTGCTTGTGCAGCTGAGCAGGGAGCCTGGGTGTTTGTGTCAGTGTTATTCAATGTTTTTACATTAGCTTACTATTACACTGTGCATTCTGTGGTGTAATTAACTATATTTGTGCTTAAAAATCTTTAAAAAAAAATATATTTACATACAGTTCGTATGGTCTGGAATGGATTAATTGTATTTACATACAATCCTATAGGGGAAATTGCTTCGGTTCACGACCAAATCGGTTTGCGACCAGAGGTTTGGAACGAATTATGGTCATGAACCGAGGTTCCACTGTACCCTTAAAGTAATGTCTGTATTGTGCACTTTTTAATCAAGTCTGAATTGTTTGATTTGCAGTTTTATACTCTTGAGCAGGTGGTCAGTCTAGGAAAAATGTGATCCTATCCCAAACATTATACAGGTCACTATATGATGAAATATATAATTTTAGAATCACACACAAGAACAGAAAGTAACGAGCTATAGCAGCAGATTTAATGGCAAGGTTTTAAAAGTCGAGGGTTTGATTGAGTCCCTACAGCGCTATAAAAAGTATTGGCTTTGAATGAACAGCACAGAATAAAATTGACCTGCAGGTAAAAGTAATCGAAAACCCCAGTCTTGATGTGTCAAGTCTTTTTAACTGGCTATTAAAAAAAAAAAAAAAAAAAAAGGCAAAAAACATTTTAACCTGTAGAAAAATAATACATGCCACATTCCTACTTCCAATGAAATAATTTACAGGTTTATTCTTATTAATGTTTCCATAATTTGGAAACAAGATTCCTTTCAAAATGTTTTGTGTTGAGTTTCTTGCAAATCTTGAATATATGCTTGCATGTATGTGGTTTTCTGTTCGCATTTTTTTCTGTTCGCATTTGCCACAAAGGTGAAGTATTTCCCGACACCACTCTGGCTGCCTTCTTTTTGTAAGTTAAGTTTTCCAGTGAAGGCTCCAATACTGCTGAAACTGCCATCTTAACACTTAAGTGTATAAAAACGGGGCTGCAGTTCGAGCCATGCCAAACTGGAAGTGCATTCTTAATGTACACTGTAAAATTGATACCATTAAAAAAAATTGAGTAATGTTAAAATTGATACTTGTTGATATTTCAATAATGTTGACAACCCTATTAAGTTATTAGAAATGTCTTAAAGATTTTGTTTGTAGCATTTGGTTTGATTTTTGTCTTGAGCCACCTTGAAAATTTATTAACAAGTGTTCACAAAGATCTAAAAGTATTAATATAAATCCTTGTGCTTTAATTTGCCATATCTTAATTTTTAACTAATGCATGTTTAATTTTTTGTGTTTGATTTTTCAGGAAGAGGAAAGTACCACACAAGAACCAAAGAAGTATAAAGACTCAAAGCTTAAAGCCCAAGTGCAAGATCTCATTAATCTTATCTGCAACATTCAGACAATGGAAGAGTGCATCTTAGAAATGAAGTTTGACACGCAAAAAGCCCCTCTTGGTAAGAAATTTTGTCAAATTTCCAACTGCTCTACTTAAAAGTTTAAACTAATGAAATATACTGAATTTTATTTTTGTTTTATTGTCCTTATATTTTTACATTTTAAGTAAATGTAGCATTTCAGCCACTTCCCTTGGTGTTCTGTACAGGAATTATGCTAATTTTCAAATAATTAAGGTAAATTTGTCATATTTTTATATAAAATATGGCTAAATTAGAAATGACAGTAATTCTTGTTATATGTAACCCCCTTTCAAGCCATCTGTTATAAAGAATTACCATCCTGTCTCCCTTCTACTATTCCTGTCCAGCACTCTAGAATGCATAGTACACAAACGACACTTGTTTTTTTCTATCACTATTGTTTTTTCTGACAATAATCTACTTGACCCTGTTCAGTCTGGATTCTGTAAGGGCAGTCTACTGAGACTGCACTGCTTTGAAGTACAAGTGCTCTTAGATCTGCTCAACCTACTTATCCCTCCTTTGTTTTCATCCTTAGTGACATTTCCTTAGCGTTCAATACTATTAATCCTGCCTTGGTTATCTCTTACTTCAGTAAACTCTGAGTCCATGGTTCTGCTTTGGATTAGTTCAAGTCCCACCAGTTCTCACCAGTTTCTTTTCTGTCTGTCTTCTATATAGAAACTTTCCACAGGCATGCCTTAAAGATCAGTGCTAGGTCTACTTCTCTTCTCTTTGCACTCACTTTGTAGGCATTATTTTTTTCATGGCTTCTCTTACCACCTCTACCACTTCCATGCTAATAATAATAATTCTTTGCATTTATATAGCACTTTTCTCACTACTCAAAACGCTTAGCAATTGCAGGTTAAGGGCCTTGCTCAAGGGCCCAACAGAGCAGAGTCCCTTTTGGCATTTTATGGGATTCATACAGGATTTTTTATGGGATTTATGGGACCTTCCGATTGCCAGTGCAGTTGCAGTGCTAGCCTCAGAGCCACCACTCCGCCTAATGATGCACAGATATTCCTATCATTTCCCTCTTACAACCCACAGATTTAAACACAGATCTCCAGCTGTCTCCCTGAAGTCTCATCATGAGTGATTGTTCATTACTTTAAATTTAATCTTTCAAAGTCACGCATCGTTGTACTTGCCTTCTGATTCTCCTTCCTCAGATTTGTCTTTAAGCATTGCTCTTAAACATTTCACCCTTTCACCATTACCCGCAGTCAGGAATCCTGGTATAACTCTGGATTCCTCACTTTTAATAATCCTTGAATGACACAATCATGTCATTTCTTTCTTCATAATCTCATTAATTTGCCACACAGCTCCTTGTTCAGGCACTGATTCTCTCTTTGCTCTTTGCAACTCTTTCTTGGCAGGGTTTCATTCAACTGCTATAAGACAGCTTCAGCTACTCTAGAATAGAGCAGGTCAACTGGTCCTCTCTGCTTCTCATTTCAGTTCCAATTCCTGTTGCTACTAGAATCCAGTGCAAAACTCATTTGTCTTGACCTATGGTTCTCTATTGAGTTTCATACATGCAACTTTTATTTCATTCTTGTATAAATTCTAACTTGCTTTGTAAGTTTCCTTGGATAAAAGTGTTGCTTAATAAATAAATTTATAAACATGATAATATGTAAATTTAACATTTATGCGAGTGTGTGTTGTATCGTAAGATTAATGTTTGCCCACATTGCTTGAAGGCAAACTTACTGAAGAACAAATCAAGGCAGGATACATGTCTCTGAAGAAGATTGAAAACTGCATCAAGAAAAATGCAACGGGCAAAGAGTTGCTTGAAGCCTGTAATGAGTTTTATACCCGCATTCCTCATGACTTTGGGTAATGTATTTGTTACTTTTTCAGTCTGTCCTTCGGGTATATTAAAGTTAATAAGTATATCAATAGTGATAATTATGCTATAGTTTGCTGTTATTTGTTTGTTGCCAACCAACCAGATTTCCTTCTGTTTGACTTGAATTTATTTTTGTCAAAGCAGGAATATTTAAAGTAATATACTTAAATTTGAGTCTCATATCTTGATGAGAATACACAACTGTCATCTGGCTACATTTATTATAGTATGCATCTTCAAAGAGGTGCATGTCCTAGAAAATATTTCCTAATCATGGGTCAAATTGGAAAAGTTGATTAATTTAAGCTGCCCATACTGTGTCATTAAGACCTTCAAAGTAATGTTGTAAAATAGTAATCGATGCCCCTTTCAATCCTGGAAAGAGCTACCATTGACCACAAATAATCTCTTTATCCTGGTGAAAAGGATTGCATTCTTTATCAAGCATATTCCAGAAAATGTGCGTTGTTATTGATGATATTTGCAAATATATCTATAGGTTTACTGATGCTTTAGTGAGTCCATACTATTATTTTCCATTTACATGTAATGGTATACAACAACAACAACATTTATTTATATAGCACATTTTCATACAAAAAGTAGCTCAAAGTGCTTTACATAATGAAGAAAAGAAAAATAAAAGACAGAATAAGAAATTAAAATAAGACAACATTAGCTAACATAGAAAAGGAGTAAGGTCCGATGGCCAGGGTGGACAGAAAAAACAAAACAAAAAAAAAAAAAACAACAGAAAGCTGGAGAAAAAAGAATAAAATCTGTAGGGGTTCCAGGCCACGAGACCGCCCAGTCCCCTCTGTGCATTCTACCTAACATAAATGAAATAGTCCTCTTTGTAGTTAGGGTTCTCAGGGAGACACTTGATGCTGATGGTCATACAGACTTCTGGCTTTTAATCCATCCATCATTGTTGGAACATCACGGTGCTTTGAGTAGATGGTGGTGGCTTGCGCCACCACCAAAAAGACACCGGAAAAGGAAACAGAAGAGAGTAGGGGTTAGTACAGATTTTAGAGCCACCATGAATAGTTATTATAATGAATTGGGTATACAAAGTATCAGGATTTAAATTACAGTGAAGTTATGAGAAGGCCATGTTAAAGTAATATGTTTTCAGCAGTTTTTTTAAAGTGCTCCACTGTATTAGCCTGGCGAATTCCTACTGGCAGGCTATTCCAGATTTTAGGTGCTTAACAGCAGTAGGCCGCCTCACCACTTCTTTTAAGTTTTGCTCTTGGAATTCTAAGGAGACACTCGGTTGAGGATCTGAGGTTGCGATTTGGAATATAAGGTGTCAGACATTCCGATATATAAGATGGGGCGAGATTATTTAAGGCTTTATAAACCATAAGCAGAATTTTAAAGTCAATCCTGAATGACACATGTAACCAGTGTAGTGACATCAAAACTGGAGAGATGTGCTCAGATTTTCTTTTCCTGGTAAGGATTCTAGCAGCTGCGTTCTGCACTAGTTGCAAACGATTTATGTCTTTTTTGGGTAGTCCTGAGAGGAGTGCGTTACAGTAATCTAGTCGACTGAAAACAAACGCGTGAACTAATTTCTCTGCATCTTTCAATGATACAAGAGGTCTAACTTTTGCTATGTTTTGCTATGTATATGTTCCTCTTTATCTTCTGAATATTAAAGAGAATTCTATTTTTATTATTCCAGTCACCATCTTTTCTTGAGGCCCTGATCAAGATTAGAACTGACAAACCCAACAAACATTTTTGATTTTACTACCTATAAGCCATGTCACTTGAATATTTGAACCATCAATCCAGATCTGTTGAACACTTCACTTTGCTGTTTCTCTTCAGTTTCACAATTTATGCAAACAGCACAAAGTTTTGTAGAGTCAGTTTAGGCCTATTGGTAGGAACAGCATTTATGCTTGGGTCATATGTTTACTAAATAACTGTTGGTGGTAATGGTATGAACCATGAATGGTATGTGTTTCTTATGTGTTTTGCCTGATGTGGCAAATTGGACTTAAGGTATTATGTTGTAGTAATTGTGTGCTGTTTGTATCTAGTCTTGTGTAAGAATGAATCTCATGTGAAACTTAATTTTTTTAATTCATTTTACTCCTGGACATGTCTGACCTCTGTGTACAGTACAGTTTTTATGTTTATAGAGCTAAAACATAAAGGTGTTAAGCCTGTTGTTCAGTTAAAAAAACCTGTGAGGAGTATTTCATATTTTACTTTTTAAATAGCTTCTACCCAAAGCAGATTTTTACTAAACAATGGTATTTTTTTTTTTTTCAGGTTACGAACTCCACCTATTATTCGAACAGAAAAACAATTACAAGAAAAAATTGAACTTCTTCAGGTAAACATCACTACTACTTTACTAAATACCAATAATTATATTGTTTACAGTTTTCATCAATCCCCAAATGGTATTTGCCTAACTTTGAAGTTACCTTACCAGTTGGACTTGCCAATAGCTAAAGCTGCATATTTCCTCTCCAGTTCTGTTTTTTTGATGGAAGTCCTCATCTGTATAGATAGATAGATAGATACTTTATTAATCCCAATGGGAAATTGTATATTCTGTACATTGTGTATTGTACAGGTATTTATTATGTGCTACAACTGAGAGTGAACCAAACTGTAGAGAGAATCACAAAGAGAAAGATTCAGACTGGACATATTCTAGAAGACAGGACAACATAAATTTGAGTGAATGCAACAGACAAGGGTCCTAACATTGAAATGTCGTAGCTTCCTCTTATAATAAGTGAGGTTATCAAAAGGCAAAACAGGATTTAGACAAACTCAGAAACAAGCAAATGGGGTAACGTGCCACAGAAAAGACAAAAATACTGTTCTTTAAAGCCATATACACTGAAATGAGAATCAAGTCAAAAGAGAGCAAGCAAGAAAGTTCTTTTGGTACACTTGTTTTATTGTCTAAGTAAAGTTTCTAAGTAAGTCTGGTATTTCGCAGACATGAACAACATGGCCATCCCATACCCAAAAAAAAAAAAAAAAAACGGAAACAAAAGTAGCTCCATAGCCATTTTACTATCATGGCAATTAAAATACAGTACTTTAAGGGCTGCCTAAACTAACCGTTCTATATAAATCCACAAAAGGGGATCCTAAAACTCACATTACAAGAATAAGGTTCTGCAATGAGGCAAATGTATCCTTGTTTTCATAGTCGCACATAACTGCTAAAAAATAACCAAGAGACCACATCCCAGGGGATGACAAACTAGTTACCTTGGAGGGTGACAGGTAATGAGGTGAAGAGCACAGCTGGACTTCTTTTGAGATTGAAGAGTTTCACAAAAATGTTTATCATGGACAACATGAATATGCTGTTTTACAACATACACAATCTCAAGACGTGGATCAGTGCTCAGGAATGTCCTTAGCTTTATAATGAACATATTCCGTAAATTTTAAGGATTTTATTTTTAAATTTGGACTGTAGCCCCATAGACTACATGTTAAGCCACAAGAACAGTCAACAGTATTTTTTTAAGTGAAGAAGTTTTTATTAATCTTTAAAGAGATTTGCCAGTTTCCCACGGCACATAAATGATTGTGAAAAATAACTTTAGCTTAAAAATACTGAAATATCATTTAATAGATTTGTCTCAACTGAACACCACTCAGAAAATTATTAAAAAAAACTTTAGGAAGGTACAAAAGGAAGGTACAATTTTGGGGCAGAGTGGTGGCTCTGAGGATAAGGATCTGTGCTGACATCCAGAAGGTTTCCGGTTCGAATCCCCGTCACTGCCAAAAGAGATCCTACTCTGCTGGGCCCTTGAGCTGTACAATGGCTGACCCTGCGCTCTGACCCCAAGGGGTATGCGAAAACAAACCAATTTCTAATGCAAGAAATTGTATAAGGCGAAATAAAAAAAAAAAAAATATATATTGGACAAATGCAACTACTGCTTTCAGCATTAAAAAGAAGCCATGTATTGAAAGGAAAATACCCGATATTTAATTGTTCATTAATGGAATGCAATAAAAATAAAATTGCTTAAAGTTGAGCTGGATGTCATAGCCAGTAATTGTAATAATATAACTTGTGATTTCAAGCCATCCTCACAACTTTGCAGTTCTGTCATAAAATTCTGCCATTATTACACCTTATGTGGAAGATTTCTGCATTTTATGTGGAAAATTCTGTATTAGAGAGATAGTATCCTGTTTATCAAGGATCCCTCATTGCTTGTTTAATGTTATTTGAATTGAAATGCGTAGATTTACTTAGCAGTTTTTTTTCTAAAATGTAGGTTATACAACATTGATTTATTGATTTGCAGCCTATAAACAGCGTAAATATAGCAATTTCTAAAACCTTGTGTTAAAAGAATCATTTCAATCATTTCATTGTTTCATGTAAATTTTTTATTATACTTGATAATTCAGTATGTGGTGTGTGTGTGTGTGTGTGTGTGTGTGTGTGTGTGTGTGTGTATGTATGTATGTATGTATGTATTATGTATGTATGTATGTACGTACGTATGTGTGTGTGTGTGTGTGTGTGTGTGTGTATATATATATATATATATATATATATATATATATATATATATATATATATATATATATATATATATATATATATATATATATATATATATATATATATATAAGAATGACACGGTAAAAGTGAAGTTGAGTTTAGTGTTTTTCCAAGGTAAATGGTAATAGTTTTTGAGAGTCTATTACCTGTTTTTTTTTTTTTTCATTAGGCGCTAAGTGATATTGAATATGCTATCAAAATGGTCAAGTCAAGCTTGGACAGCTCTGAAAATCCACTTGACATACAGTATCAGTCACTTAAGTGTAGTTTGGAGCCTTTGGATCATAACAGTAAGGAGTTCAAGGTGAGAGCTGCTTCAGAATTGCATTTTTTTTAACCTGTCCATGTAAAGTTTGGGTAATTTTCAAAATGTTAAAAGTTCATATTAGTATGGTGTCTGTGGAAAACTTTAATTTCAGGTCTAAATATGACAGATTTCATTGTCATTTTCATTAATAGTTGTGTAGTGTAATGCTACAGGATGACAGCATCCTAATCAAAGATAAGATGTACTAAAAAATGTAGTGTTTGAGATATCTGCCCTAAATGCTGACACCTGTGTACTTTTCAAACAAGCTGCATTGTGTTTGGCTTGTAAACAGGCTCCAGGCCTAGTTGTCTAATTTGCACCTCTACGTGTCTCCGTATCCTTCAAAATCAGTTGAATCTATAGCCAACGATAACTACTGTAGAAACTGCTTAAATTAACCTGAATTTTTGCAGTCTATTCCATTTAATCATAGGTCCAGGCCTACTGATTAGCAACATTTTGGCATGAGTAGTTTTGAGATACACAATTTATTTAAATATACTGGTTCGTACACCAGGAGGTTCACACATGCAGAAACTACTGTGACATAAGTAGTTTTATTTCAGAATTTCTTTCTTCTCTTTATATTAAGTAGATAATTGGACTCCAAAGATTGTAAACCTGTTTAGATTACAGTAACATAGCATTCAGAGTTATGTCTGTCAAATGTTTGACTATATACAGTATACATGGCAGTTATATTATTAATGCTCAATAAAAAATGCATTGGATTTGATATGGTGAAGCATATGTGAATCAAAACATTCAACATAAGTAAAATGCTAATAATCATTCCCCAACAGCCCTGATTATACAAAGTTTATCACTTCATTAAAGTTATTCTAATGTTGTAGTTTTTGCCAAAAAAGAAAAATATATATTCTCCTGAATTATATAATCTTGAGTTACCTTGTAATGAGATAAACCATTAATTGCTCAATTGCAATTTCTTTATATATAAATGAATTTCATTATGCATTTTTTGTGAATTGTACATTTGTCTCTCTTATGCATTGCAGTTTTGATCTGCCTTAGCATATTTTAGTATTTGGTTAAAACACAGCAAGCTTAAGGAACCATGTCATTTTCTCTTTTTTATTCTCTTATTTAGATACTGGAGAGATGTTTACTGTCAACCCATGCTTGCACACACTCCGATTACACCCTTACTCTTCTTGATGTCTTTAAGATGGAAAAACAGGGTGAGAAAGATGCTTTTCAACAAGACATTGGCAACAGGTAAGCATCTGTGACTTGTATATTAGCGCACTTTCTTTTTTTTAATTTCTTGATTTGCATGTTTGTATGTGGTCTTAAAAACCTCTTTGTGCATTTTTTTTTCCCCTGGCAGAATATTATTATGGCATGGATCACGTCTATCAAACTGGGTGGGAATACTGACTAAAGGCCTAAGGGTAGCACCACCTGAGGCTCCTGTCACCGGTTACATGGTGAGTATGACATGTCTGTTTTTCTGCTTCAGTGAGTTGCCATTTTTGATGTTTCATTCTCGATACTAAATTAATCTATGCCTTAGTAGGCTGAGAATTGTCAAAGGTTCCTTTTTAATGACAGTTTGAAAAGCAAATCTTAAAGGAATTCTGTGCCCAAAAATGAGTATTTTTGTATTTGTTACTTAGCTTGCAGTGATCAATAAGTGAGGGGGAGGTGGGTCTGTTATCCAAACACTATCTCATTTCTACTTGCTTCATTATCATGCATGAGAGGACTTCTAGAAATAGATTTTGAGAGGACTTCTAGAAATAGATTTTCTAAGAGTATTTTAGTAAAACTACACTTTGAATGTTATGAGAAAAGGACTTGGATATCTGGCATTTGAATTACATAACACAAGTAATTTGAGTTTTTTTTTTTTCTTCATGGATATTCTGATATTGTTGGCTGGGTCTCCATTCAGGCCTCTCAGATTTTTTTTTTTAATCTCTGTTCTTCATGACAACATCTGATTACAAATGTTCCTCAACTCTCAATTCAAAAAATGTAGCGAATAACAAGATACAAAAATGATTTTTTTTTCGGTAGAGTATTCTGCTAATAAACTATTATAAAAATGTATGACCCATTAGATGAATTTTTAATCTTTTGTGGAATGAATTGAGAATTACAGAAGGGTCAAGAAATAAGTTTCCAGCAAATGGTGCTTCATTGATGATTCAGTCATTTTTTAATTCTTTTGTCCATTATTATATACAGCAACCTATTCTAACAGCCCAAATATTCCTAGTTATTTGTGGAGTCATTTGTGTGCTCTGTCTTTATCATCTGTGAATAATTCTGCATTTGGAGTTAACATTTTCTGCTCATTAGGAACATGCTTAGGTTTGGTGTATCCCACCAAGGGAAATTGCCTAAAGAAAAATAATCATTGAGATATATACAGGTAAAATTCCTTTACAATGAAACTTTCATTACAACGAAATATTTTTATGGTCCCGACAGTTTCCCCATATGACATGAGTCTATAGAAATCTCATTACTACGAAGTACGTTCAGCAGATACTTTCATTACAACGAAGTGCCCAAAAAACCTTGAAATGCCTGAATGAATCATCCACAGAGCAGTTAATTCTATGGTCGCAGCTCAGTTGTGCACAATGATCCCCAAACAGAAACATTGTAAAAAAAAAAAAAAAAAAAAAATTTCTTTCTTCGAAATTTGCTCGTACTGTTTTTTTGCTGTTTTTGTTTTCGGTGGTTTTCAGGGATACCTTTTGCTTATTGGTCAACAACTCATTGTCACTCTCCTATAGAAACGGCAGAAACGGAAAAACGCTAACAGTTCATATTAGGAAAAAAAAAAATTTTTGCAGCTCTCGATTGCGGCAAAAAGAAAAAAGACTTTGCCAGTGAATTCGTAATTTCGCCATTGACACTGTCAACTTTCTTGATAGACCGAGCAAAAAAAGAAGAAAAATCTTGGGTTGCAAATGTATGCGAACTGCATTTGAAGATGTTGAAAAAGCCGTTTTTATGTGGTTAAGTGATGCTCGTTCAAGAGACATTCCTATTAATGTGGCACTCATTCAAGAAAATGTGAGGTTTCTAAACTCTCTGGCGACCTCCTCCCCCAACTGAAGAGCGTCCCGAAGTGCAATCACCGCGTCTGTGGAAGACTGTTTATATATTGCCGGGGCAACAGCAGGCTCACAGCTCTGCTGCGTCTCTCTGCCAAAGCAAACTCGATGGGTGATGCAAGGAGCATTGTAAATGCAGGGAACATGATTACTTGGCCACTAACCTGGCAACAACCCTGCCTGACTGCTGTGTCTGTGTATAGGAGAGTGGCAGATCACGCTACAATAAATAACCGTGCTTTTCCTCTTTCAAGCTGAATAAAGCTGGTTTTGCTAAAGTACTGAGACTCAGCCTCGCGTTTTGGGGTACAAGACAGGGACTTATAGTGCGACTCAAATCTTTTTGGATTCGCTTCTGTGTCGTCTCACTGTACCACTGTGAGCCTGCTGTTGCCCTGCTTCCGCATTATAAATTTTGGGTTGAATTCCTCCCACCCAATTGCACAGCAGTGCTTCAGCTATTGGATTTGGGCATCATTCGCACCGTAAAAGTGTATTATTGCAAGGAAATGCTGAGAACAAATTCTCGTAAGAGAAAAGAAGCGGAAAGAAGCTGTTGAAATGATTGCAGACGCCTGGACGCAAGTTAAAAAAAGCACTATAGCAACAAATACAGAATCTCATTACAACGAAATATTTTTTAGGTCCTTGGACATTCGTTGTAACGGAATTTTACCTGTATTTTTTGTACTTTGTTACAACATGAATTTGCAACATTTTGTTTTTTTATTTGTCATTAATCAACTTCATTTATGTAGATGTTTTAAAATTTGCTATTATTTCCTTTATTTATAATATATAGTATATTCTGTAAACAGTCTCCTGCTCAGCCTGTTGTCTTTAGAAGTTATAGTTGTTTGAATAACTCTCACTTTATATGACCCACAAAAATCTTGCCTGCCATTAAGCACTGGTGGAATATGTGTGGTAGACAGTGGAATAGGAAATAGTGTTTGGACAGAAGGAAGAAGGGATTCATCTGAATACCAGCAAATCCATCCATCCATCCATCCATCCATCCATCCATTTTCCAACCCGCTGAATCCGAACACAGGGTCACGGGGGTCTGCTGGAGCCAATCCGAACCAATCCTGGGCAGGGTGCCAACCCACAGCAGGACACACACAAACACAAGCACACACTAGGGCCAATTTAGAATCACCAATCCACCTAACCTGCATGTCTTTGGACTGTGGTAGGAAACCCACGCAGACACGGGGAGAACATGCAAACTCCACGCAGGGAGGACCCGGGAAGCGAACCTGGGTCCCCAGGTCTCCCAACGGCGAGGCAGCAGCGCTACCCACTGCGCCACCATGCCGCCCAATACCAGTAAATCTGGAAGCTAATTTCAGAGAGTTTATGTGGCTTGTATTTTCTTGCCTTGGACTCAAAAAGGAAACAAGTTAAATAATTGTGCCATATTGTGGTTTTGTAAGATGCCCGATAAAGGAATCAGGCTAATAATAATGTATCTAGTTATTAATTTTGAAACTCAATGTAACAACACACACACACAGCATTTTTACATACCACAAACATGTTTGCTCAACCTTGATTTAATGTTTTAGTAAAAATTTCAAACGAGATTTAATTTTTGTGTAAATGGCTAAAAAGCTTACTTTTATTAATTGTTTGAAATATTAGTGGAAATGAGACCCTCTATCATTTAAATCACAAACTGTTGATTCTTAGTAATTTGGTGGAAATTAGACCTGTCATATTTAATACTTAAAACTGTTACTTCTTAGTACTTCAGATCGCCCTTTTCCTATAGGTGGGGCTTCTATCATTTTTCACAGATGTTGTTTATCATATTGTTTTTAGAATTATTCTCTAGAGGCCACTAAGGCCATGTCATGTTACCCAACTTTATCAAACAGATTTGTTTTTTGTCTTAAGTCATTGGAGAGCTGGCAACCAGTGATCTCTTAACTTGAAGTACAACGCATATAATGCAGCTACAAGGAATTAGAAACTAACACAGGTATTTTGGACCTGACGCGTAAACAGAAGAGAAACTTGTGTATCAGATTTTTTTGTGTTTTACTTTACACAGCAGAATGCGGAGGGGAAAAAAAGGGGCAGAGGTTGTGGCTAAACTTGCTGTACCTGTAAAGCCTTCACACAAGCACCAGCTAGTCAGGCAGTACATTATTGGTTGGGGGAAAAAGACACAAACTTGCTTTGTTCTGAGATTGGAGACTATAGTGGAAAGTTGTCAAGAGTTTTGTAACTTGAAAGCCTTTTTTGGACATTTTGAAAACACTCATTAAGAATTTCCAACAATGACTGCTGTTAGTTATTTTCTCAGAATTATTGTACACAACAGTTACCGTGAAACTAATAAAGCTAACATAATCTTTCTTTTATAGTTTGGCAAAGGAATCTACTTTGCAGACATGTCCTCGAAAAGTGCCAACTATTGCTTTGCCAACAGACAGAAGAACGTGGGGCTGCTACTCCTTAGTGAGGTAAGGTGCTAATTTCAGCTTGTTTAACACTAACAACAACATTTATTTATATAGCACATTTTCATACAAAAATAGCTCAAAGTGCTTTACATAATGAAGAAAAGAAAAATAAAAGACAAAATAAGAAATTAAAATAAGACAACATTAGTTAACACAGAAAAGGAGTAAGGTCCGATGGCCAGGGTGGACAGAAAAAAACAAAAAAAAACTCCAGGCAGCTAGAGAAAAAAAAAAAAAATCTGCAGGGGTTCCAGGCCTTGAGACCGCCCAGTCCCCTCTGGGCATTCTACCTAACATAAAAGAAATAGTCCTCTTTGTAGTTAGGGTTCTCACAGAGTCACTTGATGCTGATGGTCATACAGACTTCTGGCTTTTAATCCATCAATCATTGTTGGAACATCACGGTGCTTTGAGTAGATGGTGGTGGCGCAAGCTTAGCTTTAGCTTGTAATGCCAGTATTGTTTGATTGTAGTAAGGGAGAAATTTAATAAATCATGCTGGGCTTCTGAGTGAAAGCAAGAGTTGACATGTGCACCAAAGAAATAAGAAATCTTTTGCATTTTTTTGCACACTTAACGGTCTTGTCTTTTTTTCATACTTTGCAATAATACAATTTCTGCTGTAATGCAGTTAATTACCTTGTAATCAGATTCTGTCATTTTAATGAATATTTAAACAGTGTTGTAAACCTCTTTCTAAGTTATTTACTTATTTTAGTTAAGTGAAAAACGTGTGAACAGTTTTTATTAGTGTAAGAGTAGTTTTTGATGTTTACATACTCAGAGTAGCTATCTCCTACTGGCAGATATATACCTTTATATAGAAAATGAGTGAAAATTTGCAAAACAACAATAAAGTTTATCGGTTTGAACATTTGATATCTTGTCTTTGTAGTGTATTCAACTGAATATAGGTTGAAAAGGATTTGCAAATCATTGTATTGTTTTTATTTACGTTTTACACAACATCCCAACTTCATTGGAATTGGGGTTGTAGAATGCATCTAAGTAATTCCTGCAGCTTAATCCAAAAGACTCGTACTACAATTTCAGGTCTGTGCTCCAGTCTTTGGGTATCCGACATTGCATGTAGAATTTCCGGCCAAGCAGGATTACATGTGAAAGTGATAAATAAATCAGGCTTTCCGAATTTACGTACTATGGACATGGCATCCTGATAGTTTTGTTGCATGTATCTTGGACTTCCTGGAAATGTGAACGGTAGTATGATCATTTTGCCTACACGTATGTTATTTTCAGCGTTTGCTTGCAGTGCGTCTGAAAGTCCTTTGTATTGTTCCACGTGCTGATCTTGTTGATGTAATCTGAAATAGTTGAGACGCGTGCCCTCTGTTTTAACATACGCATCTACGACGTACTGTTGGAATAGTTTGCCGCTGGAGTGCAAAATACTAAATGTATTCCTCATTGCTAATCTGTACGCATAAAATTGGCATTGAGTAAGCCTTATCGCTTAGCGGTTCTTTTATTGGGAACATGTTGTAAATCTTTGTGCAAGGCAATGTCTCCGTAAGGGAGTAAAAGTGGGTAAACCTTAGGATCGCAATTCATATTGAGCGTGGAAATCTGTTTACAGGAGTTGCCTATGGGATAGATGCAAATGTCCCTTTCGGCAGGCGGTTCGCCATCTTCTCCGACGAAAATCGCTGCAACATCGGTGTGACATGTCGGGGCATTGTATCGTCGTTAATCCTGCCTAGGGTTTTCCTTGAAAACCATTCGTACAGATGCTGTTGGATTGGACTGAGCGATTTCATGCATGTGTTTGTATGATTTAGTGAAGGGGTTGATGGTTCTGAGCATGGAATCTGGCTGGAGAAGTACATTTTTGCTGCATGCAGAGTTTGCTTTATTTTGTAAGCATACTTCAGTAGCTTGCGCGGTGTCAAAAACATACAACTGTCCATATCCTGGAGAGGTAGAAGTGTTAGCGTATAGTAGAGAGATTTGGTGATAAATTTGCCCGTGTATTTTAAAACAGTATGGTCCATGACCAGGAGGTTGAGTTATCTGTGCACCCATGGAAGCAAACGCTAAAGAAGAGTTGTATCCTCGAACGTGTCACGATAATTTTTAGCTTCTGATGTTTGCTGTGTAAGAAGCTGTTGTAAAGACACAGGTGGCTCCCGCAAGGGTGGTAAAGCTACTTTACCGTTGTGGCAGAACCTCGAGTACTTGTTGGATGTATTACGCTCCGCAGGCCAGTATAGTGCATGACAGTGTTTGCACTGCTGGTCTGGAGTCCCAATGCATTGTGGGGAAGGGTTTGGAAGAGGACGAATAGGAATCGAGAAATACCGTGTTGGCTGCATATGGGCGGAACCAGTTTTGAATTGGAAGCAGGACGAACCGGAAGAGTAATATATATGAGATATAGGAAAGTCTGACTGCCAAGAAGTATCATCACTAGAGTGAGCTCACAAATACAGGAAATTAAGTTGTAGCACATGTGACATTTGCCACAGTGTTTGTGGGGAAAAACTTGGAACACATTCCAAACTATGAATATCTAAGGAAATAATATTAGGTACAAAGGTTTGTGAAAAACTTCACATGCGACATCAACAGGAACGAAAATCTTCTGTTTAAATAAGTCAGGCATGGCAATTATAGGAGATTCATGTTTGTAAAGCAGCATATGCATATTTCACTTGGAGATGCAGTGAAATGTGGGTTCCAGTAATTAAATCAATGAATGGATAAGGGTATTTACAGTCATAGAAATCCTCTTGGTCTCCAGAAAAATTTGTGTACAAAAACGCTAAAACAAAAATGGGTTGGCCTGAAACTCTGGTGCTGATGAATTTAATTGGTTACATAACTACATAAACTCCAGCCCATGAAATTATACAGGTTGAGCCAAAATGAAGTTCCACATTTCTCAAGTTCATTGTAGAGGCAGCTGAGTTGGTTGGAGTTTTTGGGTGGACTTTTTATAGGCGATCCCTTGTAGTTTTCAGATGGAAACGTGCCTTGGTCCAGTGCTCTCCGTGCTTTTGCTTTCAAAGCATTCTTCAAAAACAACAAATCCATCATCACTACACAACGCGCCTTCCGTACGCACTTCAGTATTCCTCCTAATGCTGACATCCCAAATCGGGAAAACCAGTTCTTCAGTGGTTGGCTAAATTTAGACAGACGGGTATAACATTGAACAAAAAATCTCCAGACCATCCTCGGACTGTACGAACGCCTGAAAACATCCAAGCTGTAAGGGTATCAATTTTGTAGTCTCCTAGATGTTTAGCATGCAGCATGTCTTTGAAGAGGATTTTACATGAGGACCTTAATTTCAATCCATACAAAATGATGGTACTGCAAGAACTCACTGAGAGAGACTGGGAGAGCCATAGAGAGTTGTAAGTGAACATTCTGCAAACTGCATCGAGATGTGCTTCGTCGCTGCACAGGACGATGGCATTTCCATTTGAATGGTTGCGTAAATAAGCAAAACTTTTGCTATTGGGCTGAAACCAACCCTCATAAATGTCATCAGTGGCCCCTGAACAGTGGGCGTGTTACAGTTTGCAGAATTTGGCATTGTAGACCTTTACTTTTTTGAGGAGGGGTAAGCAATAGTCACCGTCGACTTCAGAACATTACATTGAAATGCTAGAGAACTTTTTCTGGCCCCAACTGAAAGAAATGGATGTGGTGAATGTCTGTTTTCAACAGAATGAAGCAACAGCTCATATGGCACAGAGACCCATGCAAGTTTTGCAGGAGATGTTTCCAGCGAAGCTGATCTCCCTGTGCAGTCATGCCAGGTGGCCTTCACGTTACCTGATCATGAACGAGTCATTCAAGCGTTCAGAAATCGTCTTAAAGTGTGTTTTGCTAATGATGGCCTCCACCTTGAAGACATCATTTTTAAAACACAGTGAAAAAAATCTATTTTGTATATCCTTTCTTGTGTCGTAATGAAATTTATTTTATCTTGTAGCATTTTTGTTGAATTAACGTTTGAAATGTGGTACTTCTTTTTGGCTCACCCTGTGCTTTAAACTACTATATGATGCAGGCCATTGGTAGCTTCCGAGTTCATTTGTGTGGGATTTTAATATAGCATTGAAATTTACATAGTCTCATCCAGAGCAATAGCAAAGTTAGGACTGGCCTGCATTAGTCCTTCACATTGGCGAGCAGATGGATAAACAGAAACTTTATCAATACCGAAGGAAATTACAGAGTTACAGCAACAGATAATAAAGACACAAACATATAACAAGAATTATAATAGTCTTACATATGCTAAAAAGTTACAAATACACATTACCACGAATTATCTATGTGTAGGCTAACAAATTGTAGTACTTACTAGTTTAAAGTGATTAGAATTGCACATACTATCTCTTTATATATAAAAGGAATCCTGGAATGGAAAGCAAATGCAAGGCTATGATACATGATAATCTCGAAAGACATTTAAAAGACCTGCGAGACCGAGGAGACTTGCCACGGTGCATCTCGCGGGGACCGTAAACATGAGACTTGGTGCCAAGAGATTGTCCCAGGGCCATAGTAAAAAGGACAGCGGCTGTACAGACTTTAAAAAGATCAAAGGGTAGCGCAACGGCAGCTACCCCAAACGAACGCGAGCAGCATTATACATCCTGCAAGAAACAATTCAAACACGCCCGGGGCCAGAAATAAAAGACGGGTATTGCTTTTACAAAGTCACGCGAGACCAGGCAGTGAGCCATCATTTAAAACAAGTCAACAGACCTCTAATCTAGCAGTTTTTGGATTGCTTTTGGCAGGCAAGCATCATGTGCTCGGAGCTCTTAAAACAACGAAATGCGACAGGCAGAAAAGGCAGCTAGCAAGCAGCAAAAAGACAGCAAATGATCCAAAGGCATATCCTTAGCGTACGTTCAGTCGCAACACCCTTCACAACACGAGCAGTATTATACGTCTGTGAAGAAAGATGTAAACATGCGCGGGGCAGGAAATGAAGAAACAAGTATTGTTTTTACAAAAGGTTTTAAAGTAAAAGTGAAAATAATGCATATGTAACAATTCACAAGAAAATAACAATCTCTTTAAATTGTAGATTGCCTGCCTAAGGTAAAGTCATCCCTGATGAATGGGGACGTGGGAATGAGGGGTTCTTTCATCGGATTAGCGCGATTTTAGATGTTGAATGGCAAAATGGGGGAGGCAGCTTGATGAATGAGGTCTCCAGGACTTAAAACAAATCCAAATCATATTATGTAATATCATCTAATGTGAAATTCTACTCCGTACTTCTAGAATTTTTATTTTTATATTGTATTGAGGATTTATTCTGTTCTATGTATTGTACTCTACAGCTCAGAATTAAAAGACAATGAGTAAAATGACAAACTAGAACTTCATAAAGACGTTTACAAACGTTGACGCTAAACACATGTAGAGCAGGTTAGAGACTATGAAACCAGTGAAATTAGAAAGGCTCAAAAAAAAAAACGGCGCTATACACGTGGAGAAAGTTAAAAGATATGAAAGTAGGAAAATTAGAAAATATAAAAAAAAGAAAGCGCAAACAAACCAACTGCCTCATTTAACTATGCACCAGTCTAACTTTGGTTTTGCACAATAATTACTACACTATTGCACCTTAACACTTAATTCTACTTTATTCACATAATTTTACTTATTTATTATGTTCTACTATACTGTTATCTTTCAATCTATGACTTTTTGTTAATTTAACTGATATTCTTCTAACTTTGCACAGTTTTTGATAAGCAGATCAGGATGCATTTCACTGCATGTTGTCTTGTATAACTATACATGTGACAAATAAAGAATCTTAAGAATATCAAAAACGAAGTTTACCACACATGCATTTATTGGTTACTTTGTTAGTGTGTATATATATATATATATATATATTTATCTGTCTGCTTATTTAAAAAGCTACATTTACCCCAGGAGTCAAAAACGTTCTGTCTTTCCCTTGTACAAAAACCTAGACAAAAGCTGGGGTATCACTTTGGTAACCCCATGTACCTTTGGAACTGTGAGAGGAAAATAGCACGACTTTACAGACAGGAGTCCAATGCAGAACTCTACTTACTTTTTTACTTTGTAAAAAAAAAAAAAAAAAAAATTATTAACTGCTGATGATGTAGATCGTTTTGTCTGTGCTGAAATTCCAAACAGAGAAACCTGTCCTGACCTCCTTAAAAAGATTCAGCATATTGGGACTCGCAAGATTACAAATATTGTTTTTATAGAAGTTCTGAAATAGCAACAATTCAAAGAAAAAAAAATCTTAAAAGTGTGTATCCGGAAAACCAAACACGGGGGTTGGCGAACGAAGCGAGCATGGGGTGAAGCCCCCTAGTTTACTTAAAATTTTACAGTACAGGATGTCCGTCATTGGCACAGTACATAACCACTTTGGCCGAGGTGTGACTTATTATAGAGCCTCATGGCTAAGGATAGAAACATCCTCAAATAGCACTCCTTGGAGCAAAACATTTTTTTCAGTCTGTTACTAAATGCACTCCTGTTTACTAAAATTTCATAAAGGGTTGAGAGTAATTGTCCAGGATAGTAAGCAACTTCCTGATTGATCTCTGTTCTACCAGTTCCTCCAGTTAAGTACAGCCAGACTTGTGAGATTTATCTAGCCTTATTAATCAGTTTATTTAGTCAGGGCATCACCTGCGCTATTGTCATTTCCCCAGCACACTACTGCATAGAACAGTCCACTGGCTGCCACTACAGACTGGTAAAAAACACGTAAAATGGGCCTCAATACACCAAACAACCTTCACCTACTCGGGAAATAGAGGCAACTCTGACCCTTCTTTTATACAGCCTGTGTGCTGGTACACTACTCAAGCCTGTTAATCAGATACACCTGAGGTATTCGTACATACATTTCTCTCTGGAATCACCTGTGCTGCTGATGACCATGTCAGACACACAATTCTTGATCCTCAAAAACTCTGGTCTACCAGTTGAGTAGTCCATTATCCAGGATACAATGGTAGGGTTAACCCTCGTTGACTGGAGCTTCTCCCCCAGCAGCTTGGGCTGTATGATGTTGAGTGTACTAGAGAAGTCACAGAACAATATCCTCACCCGGTTACCCTGTTTCTCTAAATGGGAGTAGGATCTATTGAGTACATTGATTCCCAACTGTGGAGGGTTCAGTGGTCTTCACCAGGGCTTGCAAGTGAGCCAATATTAAGCTTTTCCAAGGTCTTCATATTGTGTGAGCTGAGAACCACTACCAAAAAAAAAAATAAAATTCAGATTTGAGTGTCTTTAGGCTTTACGCCCAAGGAACCAAGTACCTGAACCATTCTTTAACATTTCCGTATTTACCGCTCTGATGCTGATCTTTCTAATCATAAAATAGCTCATTACGATAGCAATTGACAAAAAGAGTACATAATTAATTGCAGAATTATGGTATTTGAGGGTTCCTCTAGAGTGCCTCTTTCTCTTTCACCTTGTGTCTATATGGGGTTTTTCCCTGGGAACACCAGACGTACCACAACATTTAAATAACTTCAATGCATAGTTGACCAGTCACTCTAAATTAACCTTTATGTGAGTACAGATTAGTGCATATGAATCTGCCCTGCTCTGATGTGGTTCTTTGTCCAAGGTTGTTTCTTCCAATACATCCAGTGTTTCCAGTATACTTGCTTCTGGTCTCCTGTGACTCTACAGTAGTAAAAAGCATCTATACATTGTATAAAGATCTAAATAGTAATTTATGAATAATCATGAGGTGGTTATCTCTGGGTGTTTCATTCTACATTCTAAAACCTTATACTTGTAGATATTTACTTATGCTTACCTATACTTATGCTAAGGAAATCTGTTATAAATTTCAGTCATCCTGAATTTGAATAACCAAACTTTTATGAATGAAAATTTCTTTTTGCATTTAGAGTGGCGCCTTAATTGGGAACAAAAATGAATAGGCCCTAAATTAAGGGTGATATTTCATATAAATTTCAATATATAACATGGCTCCTGATTGTTTCTGTGCTACTTGTTTCCATTTGTATATATTGCAAAGTAAAGGCCTAAAGTTTGCAAGGGTTATTTATTTATTTTTTGTTCTTTATTTCGCCTTATACACTTTCTTGTATTAGGAATTTGTTAGTTTTCGCATACCCCTTGGGGTCAGAGCGCAGGGTCAGCCATTGTACAGCGCCCCTGGAGCAATTTCAGGTTAAGGGTCTTGCTCAAGAACCCAGCAGAGTAGGATCTCTTTTTGGCAGTGACGGGGATTTGAACCGGCAACCTTCTGGATACCAGCACAGATCCTTATCCTCAGAGCCACCACTCCGCCCCATGCATACTTGCTTGTTTTCAAAAAGTATGGCTTTTTGTACATATTTAACTGTACTTCTATTGTAGTGTATCATTGTAAAACTGCTTGGTGGTTCTTTTGTCTCATCAGGTTTATTTTTATGGTGATTTTTTTTTCTTTGGCTACATATAAATGGCAGCTAGTTTTAAAAGACGATGCGTTTATGTGAAATGCCATTTTTTGCTTGACTTTTGTTATATGACAAAGAATAAATTAAAGCTACCAATATATAATGTGTATGTGTTTGCGTGTATATATACAGTATATATACATACGTACTTCGACTTTTAGATCACTCCTAATTTTTCCAGTTTTTATTTTTTAATTTAAGCACCTAAGTCCAGTGAATAGCCTTGAAATGGTAAAAAGCTGACAACTAAACTGTCAAGAGGATTAAAAAAATTAGCTTGCCAAAAACTGAAAAATTTTCAAATATACAAATAGACCTTTTCAGGGAACAAGTAATATGTTAACAACTTGTAGCATTTCTACAGTAATGGAAGTGTCCCAACATTTGTTGATTTCTTACAACCTGCAGTTAGAAGTCCGCTCTTCACTGTGGGAAGTGAAGCTTGCTCAACCTATCACACTATTTCCTTAGGAGGCACTAACTCTCCAGAAATGTGTTCTTTTGAAATTGCGGCATTTTAAGTAACCGAAAAATATAGAGATATGATATTAAAAGGCGATATCCCTCCCATAGTGTTACGGCGGTGAATAATCACATAAGAGAAAAAGATATAACTTGGCTTTCTTTACTGATGATTTTACGCGGCATTATGAACGGGAAGCTTATGACAAACTTTATCAAGGTGGGATCTTGATCTATGCAGTCTGCCATCTTTCGTTCGCTGCAGGAAGGATTTTTCGGGACAAATGACGATATCAGTCATTCGGCCGTCAGCTTCAAAGTGTCTTGGCAGCAGTCCAAGCCTTATATACTGGTTTCTCCATGTGCAGACTCTCTCTCTGGTCTCCAAACAAGGACAGGAAAGGACTCAACCCCACCCCCAAAAATACAGGAATAGCACAATGCCTACTTGCAGTTGTCTCATTCTGCAAACTGCTAGACTAGTGGTTTCTAAATGCAACCTAGCCCCTGTGTGCCATACTTGGTCCCCATGTGTGAATGAATCCATAAAACAATTTGCACAGAGACAGTGACATTAAACTTAATATTATAACAAACTTATTATAACACACACCATATGTTGACTCTCCGAAACTGGAAAAATAGTCATGTTCTAAAACTTTTTTGACTATTAGTGTGCATATACACAAAATATAGGAATAAAGAAATAACTATTTTAACAAATACATGTGTGCTGCAATTATCGGCACCTCTTTGCAATTCTCAAGAGAAAAGCCAAGCAAAATGACACCTTTTATTGGCTAACTAGAAAGATTACAATATGCAAGCTTTCGAGGCAACTCAGGCCCCTTCTTCAGGCAAGAGGGGCCTGAGTTGCCTCGAAAGCTTGCATATTGTAATCTTTCTAGTTAGCCAATAAAAGGTGTCATTTTGCTTGGCTTTTCTCTACATTCATAATGGCTAACACGGTACAGCACCCTAGTACTACAATTCTCAAGAGCAAAGTGTAACTGATTTTTTTTTTTTTCATCTGTATCTTTTTAAAGTGAAAGATATGTGTGTGTAGAAACTTTCAAGCAGTAATCCATGACTTTCTGTTTCACTGTGGTATAAATATGAGGTGACCAAGGCCAAATGATCTAGATTCAAATTCCAACATAGGAAAGAAAAGAAAGCATACAGTTCAATTGAGAGGAAAGTGCATTGGCCTTCATAAGTTTGGGAATCGCTATTAAAAATTTCTACTCCCCTGAATATACCCGTATTTACAGTTAGAGCAATAATTAAAAATTTCAGATCTGTTGGTACTGTTACCAACTTGCCTGGAAGAGCACCCAAACTGCCATCAGATTCCTACTCCATGCCAACAAATTAATTGGAGTGCAAGCCTAAAAAATGCCTTTCCTATCTTTTAACCACAAATGAGAAGAGGGAGAGTATAAAAGAGGACCTAGGACTCTGGGTGATCTGAAGGGATTCTGTGATGGTCTGATTTTCTGGTGTATGTTTTCCAGCGTTCTAGGTAGTAAAGGGGTTTGGGTGGGGGGAGGGGGTAAGTTTGTACTTCCCTTTGCCAATAAAACATTAAGGGTTTCTAATACGTGTGGCATGTGTGGTTTTGTTAAAAAGTATTTGTTGATGAGCAAGAATTTTTTTCTCAGAATAAATTTGCTTCAGTAAAAGGTTTAATTTCTCTTTTTTTCCCCTTCTTATTTTTATTTTTATTAATAACCTCTTTTACTCATCTTTACAAGGGGTGCCAATAATTGTGAGTGGCCTGTATATAAATAATGTGTGTGTGTGTGTGATAATGTATGATAGGAGTGTGTATGTATGTATGCATGTATTTATGTAGTATTACCGTCATATGAAAAAGTTTGGGAACCCCTCTTAATTCTTGGATTTTTGTTTATCATTGGCTGAGCTTTCAAAGTAGCAACTTCCTTTTAATATATGACATGCCTTATGGAAACAGTAGTATTTCAGCAGTGACATTAAGTTTATTGGATTAACAGAAAATATGCAATATGCATCATAACAAAATTAGACAAGTGCATAAATGTGGGTACCCCAACAGAGATATTACATCAGTACTTAGTTGAGCCTCCTTTTGCAAATATAACAGCCTCTAGATGCCTCCTATAGCCTTTGATGAGTGACTGGATTCTGGATGGAGGTATTTTTGACTATTCTTCCACTCTTGTTGATATTGGGTTGAATTCATCCGACCCTCGACTTTAACAAGGGCTTCAGTCCCTGAACTAGCCACAGAGCCCCACAGCATGATGGAACCTCCACCACATTTGACAGTAGGTAGCAGGTGTTTTTCTTCCGCCATGCAAAGCACTTTTTGTTATGACCAAATAACTCAATTTTTGTCTCATCAGTCCAAAGCACTTTGTTTCAAAATGAATCTGGCTTGTCTAAATGAGCATTTGCATACAACAAGCGACTCTGTCTGTGGCCTGAGTGCAGAAAGGGCTTCTTTCTCATCACCCTGCCATGCAGTTGTTCTTTGTGCAAATTGCGCTGAATTGTAGAACAATGTACAGATACACCATCTGCAGCAAGATGTTCTTGCAGGTCTTTGGAGGTGATCTGTGGGTTGTCTGTAACCATTCTCACAATCTTGCGTATATGCCGCTCCTTTATTTTTCTTGACCTGCCAGACGTGCTGGGTTTAACAGCAACTGTGCCTGTGGCCTTCCATTTCCTGAGTACATTCCATACAGTTGAAACTGACAGTTTAAACCTCTGAGATAGCTTTTTGTAGCCTTCCCCTAAACCATGATACTGAACAATCTTTGTTTTCAGATCTTTTGAGTGTTGCTTTGAGGATCCCATGCTGTCACTCTTCAGAGGAGAGCCAAAGGGATGCACAAAATACAGTGTAGGGCAGGGGTGGGCAAATTCATTCCTGGAGGGCCGCAGTGGCTGCGGGTTTTTGTTCCAACCCAGTTGCTTAATCAGAAAACAATCCTTGCCAATAATTACATTTCATGGCTTGTTAGTGCTTTAACTCTGCTATGTCAAGTCATTCTCATATCCTAGATTTTTTTTTCCATTCTAAGGATATCATCCAAATACTTTGAAGTGTAAAACGGATGGGTAATTCTCAATCCTTCACTTTTTTCTCTTCTCTTTCCTTCCAAGTATTTAATTAAACCAAATAGTGCACGATAAATACACACAGGTGTAAAGGGTAACAAGCAAAATGGATAACTGCTGGTTTCTTTTGTCATTTGCATCTTATTGCTAATAAGGAGCAATTAAAAACCAAGAATGCAGCTGTTTAAGACTTAAATAAGCAATAAGGGTTCATAATCTTAACGAGGGAGATAACTAAAATGAAGCAGAAGTGTTTCTAGAGCAATAAGTGCTTCTTATTAAGCAACTGGGTTGGAACAAAAACCTGCAGCCACTGCGGCCCTCCTGGAATGAATTTGCCCACCCCTGGTGTAGGGCCATTAAGCCGTGGTGATTGGGGTCCAAACTGCTTAACTGCGGCTTAGGTGGTCCGTGGCTTAAATATTTTTTGATAATGCATAAATTAGTGCTATTACTGTTATTGCTGAACATCATATGAAGTGTGTTTACGTTTATTACTCATGGCGTAATAATTTTTAAAGCAAATATGATATGCTCGCTATAGATTCAGAAACTGAAGTGATTTACATCGGGTTTGTGACTCATAGTTATACAATTTCAAGTTTTATCAGATTATCAAATTAAAAATAATACTTTAAATACGAGTCGATTTTTTGCGGAATTACCGCGGATTAACTTTGTAGAATTGTAAGGTGTGAATCGGTTACAATGGCGGCCTCCATAACGCTGACACTCAGCGTGGATAAAACAGATTAATATTTGAATTTCATTGTAAGTTATTTTATTGTTTATTGATAAATAAGACTAATCTTCTATAAATACCTCTTTGAAGTTATAAGCCAGCATTTAAATATTTAATCCGCGATAGTGCATAGCATGTCAATCATGGACATTCGAAATGCCAAAATGATAGCTGTCAACACCTGTCTCGAGTGTTTGAGAAGCCATGTTTAGGTCCGTACGATCCATAGTGTCAAAAAATTGGGATCCAAGCTTTTTGCGCGGCTTAAGCGAATTCGCGGATTACTGGCCCGCGGCTTAATGGCCCTACACTGAAAATACCTTTTCTCATGATTGGACACACCTGTCTATGAAGTTCAAGGCTTAACGAGCTAATCCAACCAATTTGCTGTTACAAGTAATCAGTTTTGAGCAGTTACATGCATTCAAATCAGCAAAATTATAAGGGGACCCAAATTTGTGCACAGCCAGTTTTTCACATTTGATTTAATTTCATACAACTAAATACTGCTTCACTAAAAATCTTTGTTTGGAAAACACCCCAGTACTCAAATGTACCTAGGAAATGAAAGACATACCACTGTTATCTTTTTTTTGTTGAAAGTAGAGTAAATTATTATGCAGGCTGACAGGGGTTCCCAAACTTATTCATATGAACTGTATATATTCTATGTTGGTAAGTAAACATTTGTTAAGCCTTGATTGTTTTAATGCTTGTTTTGGAAGCAACTGAATAACATTAAACAGAATAATTTAGTCTGAAAGTAGAAACTTGGGCTAAACTGAACCTGTTAAAATTTACTAAACATAAATCATCAGTGTCAGAGTACTTAAGAGTGTGGTATTATATACAGAAAATGATTTTAAAAGATCTGTGTAGTTTTTTTTGGTTTCACCTCAAGATGAAGATAAACCTTTTGTACTCCACTCCTGAAGTCTCAGTTATACAAATAACACTATTTTTTCTAGTTTTTTCTTTTATTTCTTCCAAGAGAATTTCATTTTTGTCGCCTCTTCTTTCTGCACCGGCTATCAAGCTTCTGTGTGTTTATTATTGCAAATGTATGGCTGTTCAGGGGATTTAAAAGCAGGAACTCGAACATGTAGATTCCTTGAACCAGACGTGTTTTACATGTGAGCGCTAGTACTGGTCATTTTCCTTTCACCATATTCATATAAATAAATGCATTTATAAGTCACATTTATTCAAATTTTAAAGATCTTTACGAACTAGTATTTTATATTCCTCCTGAATAATATCGACTATGACTCCTCATGGTACTTACATTTATGTGAAGAATTAATGCAGTTACAGAATCGGTGACACAGATTCTGTTCATAACTTTTATGGACAGAATTTCTAGGCGCAGCCAGGGTGTTGAGGGGGTCCGGTTTGGTGGACTCAGGATTGGGTCACTGCTTTTTGCAGATGATGTTGTCCTGCTTGATTCATCAGGCCATGATCTTCAGCTCTCTCTGGATCGGTTCGCAGCTGAGTGTGAAGCGGCTGGGATGGGAATCGGCACCTCCAATTCCGAGACCATGGTCCTCAGCCGGAAAAGGGTGGAGTGCCCTCTCAGGGTTGGGAGCGAGATCCTGCCTCAAGTGGAGGAGTTCAAGTATCTCGGGGTCTTGTTCACGAGTGAGGGAAGAATGGAGCGCGAGATCAACAGGCGGATCGGTGCGGCGTCCGTAGTGATGCGGGCTCTGCATCAGTCTGTCGTGGTGAAAAAGGAGCTAAGCCATAAGGCAAAGCTCTCAATTTACCAGTCGATCTATGTTCCTACCCTCACCTATGGTCATGAGCTATGGGTAGTGACCGAAAGAACGAGATCGCGAATACCAGCGGCTGAAATGAGTTTCCTCCGCTGGGTGTCTGGGCTCTCCCTTAAAGATAGGGTGAGAAGCTCAGTCATCCGGGAGGGGCTCAGAGTAGAGCCGCTGCTCCTCCGCATCGAGAGGAGTCAGATGAGGTGGCTCGGGCATCTGATCAGGATGCCTCCTGGACGCCTCCCTGGTGAGGTGTTCCGGGCACGTCCAACCGGGAGGAGGCCCCAGGGAAGACCCAGGACATGCTGGAGGGACTATGTCTCCCGGCTGGCCTGGGAACACCTTGGGATTCTCCCAGAAGAGCTAGAAGAAGTGGCTGGGGCAGAGGGAAGCCTGGGCATCTCTGCTCAAGCTCCTGCCCCCATGACCCGACCTCGGATAAGTGGAAGAGGAAGGATGGATGGATTAATGCAGTTAATTTTTTTTATACTTGTAAATTCATACCTACATGCCAGCAATCTTTTAAAGACTGTAGTGTTATATACAGTGCTTTTTGTAACTGCTTTATCTATGACTTTAGTTGCACAAGAGTTTCAAGTTGCAATTCATTAACTGATGTCATTTTGCAAGGATATATTACTCTTCATTCTGCACTAGACATGAAATACAGTTTAAAGTTGTACACCATACAGATGGCGACTCTTGAGCTTGACCTATCTAATATTTGTCTAAGGATAGATACAACCTGTGAGAGGTAATACCAGGAGGCATCACCCACCCTTGGTAATGTTTTTAATTAACACTTGAGGAAAACCCATCTGGACATGTTTTGACTATGTTGTTGGAGCATTTCATCCATCCATTATCCAACCCGCTATATCCTAACATAGGGTCATGGGGGTCTGCTGGAGCCAATCCCACCCAGCACAGTTAAATTTAAACACTTTATTATTATTAGAACAAGTCCCTTCAGTGTTGTGGAAAACAATAAATGTATTTAAATCTGTTAATCGAACACCCACTAGCACTTTAACATTACAAAATCATTTTGAAAAAGCTATAAAGGCACCCAAAGTGCTGGTCTAGAAGGGTTGATAAAATGATGGCAAACGCAGCCTGTCAAATGTCAATACATTATCTTTTCAGTTCAAATAGTTGAATTGTAAAAGCCATTTTGAACCAGATCATGCATTCTGTGTATCTGTCACACTCTCATTCTCTGGCCATTTAAAATTATTCTCTTTTGTTTCAAATATTATCTGATATTAAGATTTCTTTTGTTTCTTCTTTCTCTTACTTCCTTTCTCTTTCACAAGCTGAGAGTTTTACTGGTGTAAATGAATGTAAGATAATTTTAATATAATATACACATTCACACTCAAGAGTGTGTACCCTATACGGACAGGAAAAGTAGGTGCCATCAAATTACTGTGATTAATTGGCTATTTTATTTCTACATTATATTCTTTTTCTTTTTTTGGTTTCTAGGTGGCTCTTGGGGAATGCAATGAACTTCTTGCTGCAGACTATGATGCTGCTAGTTTGCCTTCCGGCAAGCACAGCACCAAAGGTTTAGGGAAGAGAGCACCTGATCCAAAAAACATGGTTACACTGTGAGTTTTCTTGTTCAGACTATATTTGTAAGAATCAAGTGTAAAATTTGTGTTCATTTCAAAGAAATGAAGGTGATTATTAATGTATTTTGTTAAATGTATTTGTTAAAACTGAACTACATCTGGACAAGATATATTTCCTTTCTGCTTTCTCACATTTAGGTAGAATTCATATTAATTGTTATTCCAACATTGAATTGTGATTGATAATTGTAGCACTTCTTTCTAAAACATTTAGGAAAAGCAGAAATTATACAGATTCTTTGGGGTAGAGCTATTGAAGGTCTGTGTCAGCATGCATCTGTAAATTAAAAAATTAAGTTATTCCCAAAAAAAGGAATGATGGTAAAAGACACACAATGTTTGACCAAACTTTATCCCAGATGAAGGGTCAGACAAAGAGCAATTGAAAGTCCCTCATAAAGCAAAGATAAAAAAATGTAAAAGTACCGTGCCTGGTACGGGATTGCCAGGCCTGGGAGGAGTTGCCCACAGGTGAGCACCTGATAGCTGGGCTTGCCACGGGTCCAGTCAGGCATAGCCCAAAAACACAAGTTAGGCTGCCCTCCTGTGGGCCCAACACCTATAGGTCGAATAGGGGTCTGGTGCAGTGTGACCTGGGTGGCAGTCTAAGGGAGAGGCCTTGGCAGACTGGAACCTAGGCACACAAACTGGCTCTTGGGATGTGGCATGTCACCTCCGAGAAGGAGCCAGCGTTGGTGTATGATGCAAAGAGATACCAGCTAGATATAGTTGGGCTCACATCCACCCAATCCTTGGTTCTGGACCCAGACACCGCAAAAGAGGCTGGACTCTGCTTTACTTTGTAGTTGCCCAGAGAAAATGTCTTGGGTGGGAGTGGACTTCAATAATCTGCTTTACTTTGTAGTTGCCCAGAAAAAATGTCTTGGGTGGGAGTGGACTTCTTATTGAGCCCTTGCCTAGTCAATGCCATGTTGGAGTTTGTCCCAGAGAACGAGAGGGCTGCATCTATGCAACTGAAGGTCGTGGAGGCGAGTACTCTGACTGCCATATTAGCTTATGCATCAAATGCCAATATCGGTTCAGAGTACCAAGGATTCTTCCAGTAGATCTTGGAAAGGGTCCCATCTGGGGACTTTATAGTTCTGCTGGGAAACTTCAGCACCCTCTTGGGAAATGATCGAGACGCCTAGAGAGGCATGATTGGGAGGGTTCAGCCTTCTGTGCTAGGCAGGGTTTGTCAGTAGTGAACACCATGTTCGAAAATGAGGTGGCTTGTAAGTCTACTTGGTACCAGAGCATCTTAGGCCAAAAATCTGTAATCAATTTCATAATTGTATCATCAGGTTTGCCCCTATATGTTCTGGACTCTTGGGTGCAGAGAGGGGCAGAGTGGTCAGCTAATCACTACCTGGTGGTGAGTTGGGTCAGATGGTGGGGGAGGCTCTTGGATAGACCCGGTAAGCCCAAACGAGTAGTGAGGGTGGGTTGGGAACATCTGGGGGAGTCTGAGAGCCTTGTCCAGAAGACTTCCAGCTCCAACCGAAAGAGTTTTTCTTGCATCCCAGGGGAAGCTGGAGACATAGTCTGAATGGGCTTTGTTCAAAGCCTCCATTGTGGAAGTGTCTACACAGATCTGTGGCTTGAAAGCCATAGGTGCCTCTCGAAATGGCAATGCAAGGATGCGAATGGTGGACACCAGGGGTTGAGGGATGCTATCAGGCTGAAAAAGGAGGCCTTCCATGTGCAGTGGCATGCAAAAGTATTCATCACAATTTTCTGCATGACAAAAGATTTGTACATATATTTATCCATTCAGTATTTTCATGTGAACTCTTTCTTGTGCTGTAACAATACATTTTTAAAGTCAAAATAAACCATTTTCTGTAGATATTTAACTGCAGAAGAAAAACAAAAGTTCATGTTTGCATAAGTATTTAAACCTCTTTGTGCTCTGGAAGCTCCTGATTTACACACATGATAAATTATTCACAGATGACATAAAGGTGACAGTCATTTGACCATAATTTAACGTCATTAGGTATTACTTGCAAGTCCTTTATCAGAATCCGAATTAAAATTCACTTTATTGGCCATGTGCATTAATGTGTATTAGGAATTTCACTTGATAGTATTGTTGCAATTACGATAGTATTGGTGCAACATACAAGGATAACACAGAATACAAAAGTTAAATAAAAGAATATTAAATATAAAATGGTAAATATGATGCAGCATACAAGGGCAATAGGTAGGTTTAAATTTTCCAGGAAGTCTTTTGTGCAGGTATACATAGACACTAAGTAAAAGCTCAGGCCTGATTAGTAAGAATAACAGCACATGGGGAAAAAAAAAATGTTTAGGTTTCGTGTTGATTTAGCTCTCACTTCACAAAGAAGTTTGTCGAATGGAAATGTTTGAACAGGCGACGCCCTGGGTAAGTCTGATCAGCAATATTTTTTATGGTCTTCCTTACCCTGGACTCGTATTAGACTTAAGTTTACAGTAAGTTACAGCCTATGATCATTTCTTAGGCCTTGATGATGCATTGCAGACTGGCCTTAGCCTAAACAGAAGCAGCACCAAACCAGACAGTTGTAGATTAGGTCAGAATGGACACAGTGTTGGCTGCGTAAAATTGGACCATTATTGCTTGAGGGAGATTGAATTTCCTCAGCTTATGCAAAACGAACATTCTCTGAATGGCTTTCTTATTAATGCATGTGATGTTATTGTCCCACTTAATTAAGGTTTTGTGACAACACAGTGCTCAGAAACATAAAAGGATTCGGTCATCCAATTGCTGAGCCATTTATAATATAACAAGTGATAGTATGAGCAGGTCACTGTTCCCTGAAATCTATGATCATCTCCTGAGTTTTTTGTAATGTTATGGTCCAAATTATTATGGCTGCACCACAATGTCAGATTTTCCACCTCGTCTTTATATTTGTTTGTTTGAAATGTGACCTATTAGTGTTGTCATCTGCAAATTTAAGATGTTTGACAGACAAATCGCCAGAGATACAGTCATTTGTATAAAGTGAAAAGAGTAGTGAGGAAAGGGCACATCCATGCAATGCACCAGTACTAAGGGTTAATGGAACAGATGTGTGCCAAGCTACACATACTGTTTTCTGTGTGTAAGGAAGACTGTGATCCAATTGCATATTGAACTTGGCAGGTTGAAGTAGGTGAGTTTCTTATCTGGCAGTTCTGGGATGATTGTATTGAGAGGAGAGCTAAAATCCACAAACAAGATCCTCATATACAGTGGTGTGAAAAACTATTTGCCCCCTTCCTGATTTCTTATTCTTTTGCATGTTTGTCACACAAAATGTTTCTGATCATCAAACACATTTAACCATTAGTCAAATATAACACAAGTAAACACAAAATTCAGTTTTTAAATGATGGTGTTTATTATTTAGGGAGAAAAAAAATCCAAACCTACATGGCCCTGTGTGAAAAAGTAATTGCCCCCTTGTTAAAAAATAACCTAACTGTGGTGTATCACACCTGAGTTCAATTTCCGTAGCCACCCCCAGGCCTGATTACTGCCACACCTGTTTCAATCAAGAAATCACTTAAATAGGAGCTGCCTGACACAGAGAAGTAGACCAAAAGCACCTCAAAAGCTAGACATCATGCCAAGATCCAAAGAAATTCAGGAACAAATGAGAACAGAAGTAATTGAGATCTATCAGTCTGGTAAAGGTTATAAAGCCATTTCTAAAGCTTTGGGACTCCAGCGAACCACAGTGAGAGCCATTATCCACAAATGGCAAAAACATGGAACAGTGGTGAACCTTCCCAGGAGTGGCCGGCCAACCAAAATTACCCCAAGAGCGCAGAGACGACTCATCCGAGAGGTCACAAAAGACCCCAGGACAACGTCTAAAGAACTGCAGGCCTCACTTGCCTCAATTAAGGTCAGTGTTCACAACTCCACCATAAGAAAGAGACTGGGCAAAAACGGCCTGCATGGCAGATTTCCAAGACGCAAACCACTGTTAAGCAAAAAGAACATTAGGGCTCGTCTCAATTTTGCTAAGAAACATCTCAATGATTGCCAAGACTTTTGGGAAAATACCTTGTGGACTGATGAGTCAAAAGTTGAACTTTTTGGAAGGCAAATGTCCCGTTACATCTGGCGTAAAAGGAACACAGCATTTCAGAAAAAGAACATCATACCAACAGTAAAATATGGTGGTGGTAGTGTGATGGTCTGGGGTTGTTTTGCTGCTTCAGGACCTGGAAGGCTTGCTGTGATAGATGGAACCATGAATTCTACTGTCTACCAAAAAATCCTGAAGGAGAATGTCTGGCTATCTGTTCATCAACTCAAGCTGAAGCGATCTTGGGTGCTGCAACAGGACAATGACCCAAAACACACCAGCAAATCCACCTCTGAATGGCTGAAGAAAAACAAAATGAAGACTTTGGAGTGGCCTAGTCAAAGTCCTGACCTGAATCCAATTGAGATGCTATGGCATGACCTTAAAAAGGCGGTTCATGCTAGAAAGCCCTCAAATAAAGCTGAATTACAACAATTTTGCAAAGATGAGTGGGCCAAAATTCCTCCAGAGCGCTGTAAAAGACTCATTGCAAGTTATCGCAAACGCTTGATTGCAGTTATTGCTGCTAAGGGTGGCCCAACCAGTTATTAGGTTCAGGGGGCAATTACTTTTTCACACAGGGCCATGTAGGTTTGGATTTTTTTTTCTCCCTAAATAATAAAAACCACCATTTACAAACTGCATTTTGTGTTTACTTGTGTTATATTTGACTAATGGTTAAATGTGTTTGATGATCAGAAACATTTTGTGTGACAAACATGCAAAAGAATAAGAAATCAGGAAGGGGACAAATAGTTTTTCACACCACTGTATGCCCCTGGTTTATCAAGGTGTTGTTAAATAAAGCTCAGACTTAAATTCACTGCATCATCCACAGACTGGTTGGCTGTATATGCAAGTTAAAATGGGTTCATGAAGTCTTTTGTAACATCCTTGATGTTGTTTAGAATAAGTCATTCAGAGGTCTTTATTACCGCAGAGGTTAAAGCTGCTGGCCTGTAATCACTGAGGCCTGTGACCTTTGATTTTTTTTATTTATACTGGAATGATGTTGGAGGTGTTGAAGTAGGCAGGAAAAGTGCACAGATATCCAGAGATTGGTTGAAAATGTCTGCAAATACTTTGACAACTGTTGACTTTTGCAGTGATGACATGAAGGGAGGCTGAGAAGAAGAGTAGTGTAAAGTAGTAACAGTGAGACCTTCAGGAGAATTTATGTCCCATTGTCTTTCAAAGCAACCATTAAAACTGATTTAACTGAATAGCCAGCCTGGGATCAGTAGAACTGTTTGGTGTTTGTTTCTTCTAGTTAGTAACCAGATTTGTAGGTTCTCTAGACTGATGCGCTGTCATTTATAGACAATTCTTCTTACAACTTTTCTGAGTACTTTCTTTTCTGATCCATTTCTTCAACATGTACTTGGCTTTCCTGTATTCATCATTATTGCCAGATCTGAAAGCACACTCTTGGTCCTGGTGCAGTTGTGTGTGCTCTGGGATGAACCAAGGCTTATCATTGCTAAACTTGGCAAACACCTTCACAAAAACTAATATATGAAATTATAGCATCAGTGTGTTTGTGTATGTTGGTGGCGGCAGTTTTGAAGATACTCCAGTCTGTAAAGGCAAAGCCGTCCAGAAGCTACTCTAATACCTTGCTGGTCCACTTTCTAACTGTTCTTTTTACAGACATGACAGTTTTCAGCTTTTGCTTGTAAGCAGGAATAAGGTGAATCCTAGAATGATTAGAATTACCAAGGGTGGCACCGAGAAAGCATGATAGGCATCCTTGATCTAGAATATTTCCATCTCTGGTAGGATATTTTATTTGCTGTTGATATTTAGGAAGGACCTGTTTAAAATGGACATGGTTAATATCACCCAAAATAATGATTTGCGAGTCTGGGTTGTCTTTTTCAGTCTCTGTGATTACATCAGCTAGGTGCCAGTGCACTTCGTGAGCATTAGTGCAAGAGCAAATGTAAACACTGTCTAATTACTGAGGAAAACTTGTGTGGTAAATTAAATGGCTTACGGTTTATAATAAGCAATTCTGGGTTGGGAGAACATGATTTAAAAAACTGTACATCGTTACACCAGCTTGGATTAATATAGAAACACACTCCTGTCCTTTGTATCAAATTTCAATAACACGGTCCACTCGGTACAGTGTGAAGTCGGCTAAGTCCAGTGCAGAGTCATGTATAGTCATTCAACCATGTTTCAGTAAATCACAAAGCAGATAAAAAAGAAAAGTTTATTTTAGTATGTATTAACGAATGCAGTTCGTGCATTCGTCGACTTTGTATGCACGTTAGATAGACATATTCTAGGCCGTGGTTGCCGTAGTCCTCGCTTCTTGAATCGATGCCAGCTTTTCTGCCTCTGGTTGTCCACCGTCAGGCTACATATTTAGCTGCATAAGCACCTGTGATCAACAAAGCTGTAAGATCCACGGATGTAGTTATAATTTCTGGAGTTGCATTAGGTGGCACACTGTGACTGATATTCAGAATCTTTTTCCGTGTATATATTGTATGACTTTTTAATGAAGTTGATTAATTTAACACAAAAAGACAGACCAAGACAGAGCACCAAGCTACCATGGCTGCCATCCTAGGCGCCATCAGAGTATCTCTGTCTGGATATAAAAAGCACCCATTGTAAAGGCCATAGTTTTTGTTGGACAATCACCACCAAAATGAAGACAAATGAACTTTCTGCTGATGTGAGAAACAGTTATTGAAATGCACAAAGCAGGAAATAGCTACAAAAAATATCAAAGTTTGAATGTCCTGTTCAGCACTGTTCCTTCACCAGAAAGTGGAAGGTTTATCACAGCACCCGACTCTTACTAGAACAGGCCATCCCTCAAAACTGAAAATCAGAGCAAGACGTTGAATGGTGAGAGAGGCTACTAAAAATCGAACTGTGTAGTTCTCTTCAGCTGAAACTGGAGTGAAGGTGCATGGGTCCACAATTTCAAGAGTTCAAGAGCTCTCCATAAAACAGGCCTCTACAGGAGGGTAGCAAGAAAGAAGCCATTCCTTAAGAAGGTCCACATAAAAGCATGTTTGGCATTTGCTATAAAGCACAAGAAAGACCTAGTTAAGATGTGACGGTTTTATGGTCAGATAAAACCAAAATTCAACTTTTTGGCCAAACTAGAGATGGCATGTGTGGTGTAAAACTTAACACTGCCCATGTTTCAAGAAATGCCATATTTTCTGTGACATAGGTGGTGACAGCATCATTCTATGGGGATTCTTTTTCATGTGCTGGAAATGGGAATCTTGTCGGAGCTAAAGGGAAAATGGATAGACACACATATTGCACAATATTGCGGGAGACCTTGTTCCAGTCTGCTATGAATTTACAACACAGGAGAAGATTCATCTTTCAGCATGACAATGACCTAAGCATTAGGCCAAAACGACACAGGAGTGGTTAAAAAACAGAAAGGTGAATGTTTTGGAATTGCCAAGTCAAAGTACTGATCTTAACCCTATTGAGAATGTCCAGAGACTCCATCCCACCAACCTAGAAGATCTCTATAAATACTGCCAAGAACAATAGGGAAAAATCAATCCTGAACAATCGAACATACATACCCCAAAAGAATTAAGGCTGTTATTACAGCAAAAGGGTTCTTAAGAAAGTATTAATGTGTAGGGCTTTGAATACTTAGCATACACTAATTTTTTAGTTTTTCTTATTCGGTTAAATAAATATCTACAGTAAATGGTTTATTTTGACTTTGAAAATGTATTGTTAAGCATAAGAACTTGCTTTAAAATTACTGAATAGATAAATATGTGTACAAATCTTTTGTCATGCAGAAAATTGTGATGACTTTAATGGGGATTTGAATACTTTTTCACACCACTGTATGGGTAGTGTGGGAGTGTCCTGAAGCAGTAGAACGGTACCGACAGGCTTAAAGGGTGTCATCCTTGGCAGTCAAAGCAGCATAAAACCCGGGTGTTGGAGGAGTTCGGAGAGACAATGGAAAGTGCCTATCGAGGTTCTGGCAAACCATCAGGCGACTTGGAAAAGGAAGGCAGGGACTCACCCAGGCTGTTCTCAGCAAGACCCAGACTGAGGATGTTGTCTGGCGCTAAAAGGAAAACTTTGAGGCGCTCCTGAACCCGATGGACATGCCTTCTGTGGAGAAGGCAGAGCCAGAAGTGGATGGGGGATCAATGCCCATTTCTCTTAGCGAGGTCACTGAGTTGGTCATCAGGAGTTGTGCCTCTAGTGTGGCAGACCAAGGGGGACAGGAGGGTGTATTGCGGTTATCGGATCACACTTCTCCACCTCTGTGTTAAAGCTTATGCTGGGATACTAGAAAGGAAGCTCTGTTCAATTATGAATCCTCATGTCCAGGAGGAGCAATGTCCAGGCCATGGAATGGTGAACCAGCTCTTTACCCTCATGAGCATTCTGGAGGGGGCATGGGAGTACGCCCAGTCGGGCTTTTGTTCCTCAAGGGATTCTGTGGAGGGTACTGGGAAAGTATGGTGTTGCTCGGATTATTTGTTCCCTGTTAAATCACAGTGAGAGCTGTGTCCACATACTCAGAAAAATATCAACACCATTTCCAGTTTGGGACTCCACCAGGGTTGTGCTTTATCTCCTATCCTGTTTGCAATTTTCATGGACAGGATATCAAGGTGCCGCCGGGGAGGGGGAAGAGTGTCCAGTTTGGTGGCCTTAGAATTGCATCACTGCTTTTTACAAATGGCATGGACCGTTGGCTTCATTGGGCTGTGAGCTCCAGCACATATTGCCTGAAACCAAGTGTGAAGTGGTAGGGATAAGTAAGGATCAGCACCTCTAATCTGAGGCCATTATCCTTAGTAGGAAAAAGGTGTATTGTCCTCTTCAAGTGGGAGGTGAGTGACTGCCTCAACTAGAGGAGATGAAGTACCTTGGGGTCTTGTTCACAAGTGATTGGAAAAGGGATGGTGAGATCAACAGATGGATCAGGGCAGCGAGCATAATTATGTGATTGCTATACCAGTCTGTAGTGGTGAAGAAAGAGCAGAGTCAGAATGTGAAGCTCCTCATTTGCCAGTTGATCTACGACCCGATCCTTATTGGTTGTGAACTTTGTGCAATAACCGAAAGAATGGGATTGTGGGTACAAACTGCTGAAAATGGCTTTCCCTTCAGGATGGCTAGCTCTCCCTTAGTGACAGGGTGAGAAGAACAGACATCAAGGAGAGGCTCAGAGTAGGCCCACTGATCCTCCGAATCGAGAGAAACAAATTGAGGTGGTTCTGGCATCTGATAAGGATTCCTCACTATGGAGGTTTTATGGGCATGACCAGCTAAGGGCTCACTGAAGGGATTATGTTTTCCAGATGGTCTTGTAATGCCTTGGGATCTCACAGTATAAGCTGGCAGGTGTGGCTAGAGGAAGGGATGTATGGGCCTCACTGATAGGACAGTTGTCCCTGCGACCCAGCTTCGAATAAGCAGTGGAAAATGAATGAACAATTACTTAAACAAATCTTGTGTTCTTCTCAACATTACTAAAATACTGAATATGTATGTGTTAATTAATGGATGTCTGCTTTTCTTTACTTGAACAGAGATGAAGCCTCCTTGTTAATGGGTCCGGCAATCAACACTGGAGTAGGCAACCCAGTTGGTTACAGCCTTCTCTACAATGAATATATTGTGTATAACCCTCAGCAGGTTCGCATGAAATACCTTCTAAAAGTGCAGTTCAACTTTGTGTCACTATGGTGATTACTAAACTGGCAGAAATCCATCTACTTTGACCAAGCCATAAGAAGAGGAAAAGAGGAATGAACAATATAAAGGATATATTTTCAGGTAGTTCCATACACCTTGTTTTCAAGTGGTATTTAAAGTAACAAACTTAAATATAGGAAATTCCTGAGGAATTTATGAAACTGCAAATCAAGGGGCAGAGTGTACATCTTTTGTGTTTTCAGGATATATTTTATTAAAATTAAAAGCAGGGTTTTTCAGTTTTCTGCTTTGAACATCTTTAATAACAAAGATTTAACATTAAATTGTATACTTTAAAATATATTGTTCTTCATTTGTTAAAAAAGAAAAAAGTATGATGAATGTTAACTGCAAGTAGTTCTTTATATAATATTTCATTTGTTTGTTTGAGAATCAATAATACTAACATTGTTTCAAATCCCTGTTCTATAATTGTTTGATCTGAATAGTAGTGACAACATTGGTTTATGTACATTATGTTTTAAATCATTCAGGAAAGAATTAATAAAAAAAATTGTTCATTTTTTAAATTGTTTTAGCTTAATGCTTCTACTTATTTTTTCTTTTGCTGTTTTGTTAATTGTTTTGACTTGATGCTTAAACAAAGGAATTTCTTCACTCTTAAGTCTTTGAAGTTATAACATTCATTGTACTGTACTGTTTATTCATAAATGTGTGTTCTTCTGTAAGGGCAATTGTAAATCAATTTGTAAACCTGCTAGTTGTGGAAAGCTTGACAAAGCTGGCAACTAGAGCTTTCTCAGTAGACATATTGTGGATATATTGTTTGCATGGGGGAAAAAATATTCATAAATTAACAGTAATATTAATAACACCTTTTTCAGTAAGTTTTTGGTAAATTCGTTGTACATTTTTAAGCAATCATTTGTGAGTTTTAACTGTGTACTCCAGTACTTCTGTTCCTGGCCATCACAAAGGTATGTGTTTTAGCTTCCTCCTTCAAATCTAAGCTAAATTTACAGGCAGCCTTGACCAGTGGTCATGCACATTGATAAAATGTTAAGACTACAATTGTACAAGTAATTTACACAGGAAATTACCAAAGACAATGTTTTTGTTTTCTGCTGAACTATTTAAATATAAAACTGAGTTTTAATTACAAATTCAAGAATTCAGGTTTAGTAAGTAAACCCAATTCAGTGGTAAAAGCAGCTTTTTCATTTTTTAATGTTTTGTGTATGTTCATACAAATACTGCTTATTTGTAGTTAGCATGTTTTTATGCATCAAGTTTACCTGTCTCTCTCTTTCTCAGGCATAGAAGTAAAAAGTCTGGGGACAATGGTGACTTTTAGGGTTCACTGCGCAGTTCCACACCTTTGAGCCCAGCACCTGGTGATGGGAATTTACCAGGTTTGTTTGCATTTTGTAGGCCTGAAGCCCTTATTGTCCTGTAGTTCAGGCTCCTGCTTAACTCTCACCCCCAAAACCCCCTCTCCATCCCTAAACCAGTGCACCGAACCTCTGACTCCATAAAGTTATAAACATTTTGGGCAAATTAGTGTAAGAAGGTACAAAGCAAAGTATAATAAAAAAGATAAAAGTTAATGCAATCTCAAGATAAGATACCTATTTGTCACTGTACAACACAATGAAATATTGTTTGGAGCAAGCCTGTAGATGCCTTAGATAAAGGTGTGTAAGAGTATACTTTAAACTACAAGAAACGCAAATTTAAAAGTAAACTATGACAAGCACAGTTACTATTAATAGTTACAAATATACACAGAGTAAAAGTAAAGGTGAATATGTAAGCATAAATGAATACATAATAAATTAAGTCACAGAGAAAGTTGCAGTTAATGTTGCGATGGTCATCAAGTTCTACATGGGTCATGTATAAGTGTGTGACTATGTGTGGTTGATGCAAAAGTTCAGCTCAATCAGCTGAGTACTGATGGCTGTGCATTTAATAGGCTGATTTGCTTTGGGGTAAAAGCTGTTTTTCAGCCTGGTATTGAGGACCTGCAGGGCTCTGAAGCGCATGCCAGAAGGCAGAGGAGTGAAGATGCTATGTCCTGGGTGGGTTGGGTTTCTACAGATGTTCTTTGTTTTTCTGCTGCAGTGGGTAGTGAAGAGATCTTCCAGTGATGGTATCTGAGTGCCAGTAAATCTCTGGGCCGTTTTGTTGATATACTGGAGGGCCTTCCTGTTCTCGGAGGTGCAGACAGAGAACCACATAATGCAGTACATGATGACAGAATCTGTGGTGCACCTGTAGAAGTTAACCAGCAGCTGTTGTGGGAGTTGTGCTTTCTTTAGACTCCTCAGAAAGTGAAGCCTCTGAAGACCTTTCTTGGCCATTGCTGTTGCGTTTGTTGTGGTCCTGGCTGATGTGGACTGCCAAGAATCTGAAACTCTGGACTGTCTCCACCCTCTTGCCATTAATGCTGATGAGATGATGACCACTGTAGTTATGTCTCCTGAAGTGCAGAATGAGTTCCTTTTTGTTTTATTGGAATTGAGTGTAAGGTGGTTATTCTGGCTGCACCTCTCCATATTCTCGACATCTTCTCTATAGGCTGCTTCATCATTATTGGATATAAGGCCTATCACAGTGGTGTCGTCTGTGAACTTTATCATGATGTTAGTATAATGGGTAGGTTTGCAATTGTTTGTGAAGAGGGAGTAAAGGAGAAGTCTCGGCACATAGCCCTGTGGTACCCCAGTGTTCAGTCTTATGGTCAAAGAGAATTGATTACCCATGCACACAGTTTATAGTCTGTTAGTGTGAGTTGAGACCCAAGTTATTATAGTTTAATAACCAGCTTGTTGGTGGGGATGGTGTTGAAGGTGTAGCTGTAGTTGATGAACAGAATCCGCACATAGCCACCCCTCTGCTCCAGGTGTGACAGGGCAGTGTGAAGGGCAAGTGAGACAGTGTCCTCAGTTGACCTGTTTGCCCTGTAAGTGAACTGGTTTTGGTCTGGGGAGGGGTGTCTGAGGACAAGTCGCTCAAAGTACTTCATAACAATGGGGGTCAGGGCAACCGGACGATAATCGCTCATTGACCTGACCACTGCCTGTTTTGGAACAGGGATGATTGTAGGACAGGGACGAATACACTGTGCTTGTACTATCAAATGTCTATTTAGATAGTTAATGTGTAAAGTATTTAAGTAATAAAGAATAAGAAACGTCTTAGAAGCCAGTAACACTGACATAGATTCTAACCTTCTTTTCTGTTTTCATAAATTGGAAATGCCTGCCTTGATTAATCCTCCATCCTTTATAATAAAGATCCTGGAAAAGCTGCTTTGGGGCAATTCTGTAATCCTCATCAGTACCTCTTTTTATATATAAAATGTATAAAATACATGCAAAGTTGTTTGCCTTCTTTGATTAATCTTTTTAGTTACATTCTCTGGTGTAATATCACAGTTTTTATGACAATTGGCCAAATATCCTGAAGCTTACTATGCAATGAAGATGTGAGTTCCAAAATCTGCTAATTACACCTTTTGGTAAAATTTAGTGAACACGTGATTGTGACTTTTCATGCAGTTGGTCATGTGCCGAAAATATGTTTCAGCTTCAAGACCTGCTAATTGCAACAGTGTAGCACTGTAGTTTTAGGGATTTAGTTTCAAAATCTGCTAAGTACGGACCCAGATTAATTCCAAAATCTGTTAAGTAGGGCAGCCACTCAGCGCCTTGCATTTTGTCACATGATCGAGTTTACGAAGGCTTCGGCAATATGAAACTGTTCTGCTGCCTGAAGAATATCACAGTGTGGTATCCGAATTAGGATCAGACTGGCAGGTGTATGACTACAAGTCAGTAGCTGCCAAAGTCTGCAAGAAGAAACTGCCATTTCAGCTCACAAAGGTTAGAGTAACACAAGTTACCAGCACTAATGTCGAGATCAAGACGACGTACTCGGGGAATTTTGCAGCCACTCTATTGTGAAACGTGGCAGCAAAAAAGCAAAATAAAGAACGTTTCACCAACTGTACTCCCACTTCACTGCTGTGTCAATCCTGCAAAGGCTAAGGATGTGAAAATGCTGTTAAGCAAAATGGAAGTCAACATTGATGATTCAGAGACACTCGAACAGTTGTACAGCCCCATCATAGTAAAGGCCATGAAGATGAAGATATAGACTATTAACGTCTCAAGATTTGACATCTGTTCTGTAAACAAACATTTTGGATTTTAGGTTTCTCAAACTTGCCACGTACTATTGAGTAAATGAATACTTTTGAAGAGTTTTTCAAATATTTTTGTTAGGACATTAGTTAGTCTTATTTTTGTGAAGTTGTTTGTTTTCTATCAAATATTTCTTGATCAGCTTGAGTAAAGATGAAACTTTCTTACAGTAAATCTAAAACGTAGCCTTTGGTTAGCGCCAAAACCTGCTAAATATACATTTTTTCATTTATTTGCAAAAAATAAAAAACTCCGATTTCTCATCTATACTGTAAATGACATTCACATATGAGGCAAATAGAAGTTTCAAAATTTGATTGTAATTTCTTGAAATTTATTTTCCTATTTATCTCTAAAATTTATCTTTTGTACTTAGCTGATTTTGGAACTGAGCTCTTCAATTGCTTTGAAAAGCATACCAATTTATTTTTGTAAATTTTTTCAGAGCAAAGAGCTTTGTTTATGATAGTAGAGCAGAGAGTTCTGATATGTAAGTTGAAAGGGTCAAGTAATCTACAACAAGCAGAAGAGTAACTAATTCCTTCGGTTTAGCAGAGCTTGTCCAAACTGTTCATTAGAGGTTTTTGCTCAAAATGTATGAACTGAACTGAACTGTCAAAAGTGTCATGCATTAACCTGCTTCTTAGGCCTTGAATGCTGTCAGTCAGTCCATTTTGTCAAGGATCAGTTCTTTGGCTAAGCTTTATCTTGTGTGCCAAGGTTGCCAGTTGGCTGTTTTAATTTTGATACTGCATATCAGCTATGTTAAATACACTGCTGATCCTGCAATTAGATTTAGTAACGTCAATGTGTTGTTTCTCTCCACTCACTTCTTTATATGGATTTTACATATTCTCCTTGTGTTTGGGTTTTTGTTGCCAACCCACCGGCTTTTCCCTTTTTCTCTCCCACATTACCACACAAGTCAGGGCTCTTGATTGACCTTGTATGTGTGTCCTTTGAAAGAATACTTTGCCATATTCTGGCTTAGTTCCTGCAGGCTTAGCTACTTGCTGCCTTGGAGTGGAATAAATGTACTTGAGAGTATGGTTGACTGGTTAGAATGTTACTTCCTTTACTGTACTTAGTTTGTTTTAAGGAACATGATAGGTACAGTTTTTTCACATTTTAAATAAGTCAGTTCCTCAGTATCTTGACCTAGCTAGCACCATGCACTTTACTTGTATATCAGAAAATTTGAACGTAGACAAATGTTCCAAATATACACAAATGTGTAACATCCAAGAGAGGAGTTACATGTACTGTAAACTAGTATTTTTTTCAGTTGATCTTACTTCCCTCCTTACAAAATTATTTTGATATTGGCATGACTCCATAAATCAACATGTAAGAACATTCTTAACTCTGAAGTTTGATGTGTTTCATAACTTTTTAACGCTTTTGTTTTATGTTCCAGTGCTCTGTTGGCTGCAACTACGAGCTGTGCTTTGGGTTAATTCACAAAGCCTTAAGTGGTGCTGTAACCTTGATGAAGCATTCAGGGCATTCTAGGTAGCTGTTTTTATGCTATGTTTAGGCTCTTTCCTTTGATTTATTTTTGTGCTCCAAGTTGCTTATGGTGTGCCTTGCTTGTTCATAAGATGGCATATATCCATAACTGTAAACAGTGAATGTTATCCCTGTTACCAACCACAATAAAACTGAATTATGGCTATCTTAAGGCATTTTTTTTCCATTAGCCATACCAAGAACGTGCTGTGCATCCCATCCAGGGATGTTTTAAAACTGAGTGAATCTAAGGGCAGTATTGGCACTTCAGGTTCAGTGCCTAAACAAAGTATTTACCCCCTATGAAAGGTTTTACATTTTATTGTTTTACAACATTAAATCACAGTGGATTTGATTGGACTGTATTGATACTGCAGATATGCACAGAAACACCTAGATAATTGTTTGGAGAGCTTTTAATCTGTGATAAAAGAAAATGTAGCATTGTAAGCCCCCCTATTTTACACAGTCTGTTTACCATGCGGAATCTGACTTGAGTAGCAACCAATCCACACTCTTCAGTTAAACTAGTACTAACATTCTTGGCACTTGATGCAGAAATTAAAGCCTACAGATCAAGACAAGTTGAAATTTGCCTAATCTGCATTTCAGTCATGTTTCCACACTTAATTCTCTTGGACACCTCAAGCAGTTTACTGGTCAAGCAGATGTTGTTTTAAAAATCTTGTAGCAACCTTTTAAGTGTAATACTTTGCCCAGATTTTTAAAAAGTGAAACCTTTTAAGTGTAATACTTTGCCCAGATTTTTAAAAAGTGAAATGGATTATAGTGTTCTCTTATCCTCTTACTAATATTTTTTTAAATGTAATTTGTTTTTAAGCTTGTTGATTATATACATCCAATATGAGTAGTTACTAATATATTTCAGAAACCATGCCTAATTAAGTATTCTGTTCCTATGAATAGCAAGGATTTCTTTGTTTATAGAAAAATGCCCATGATAGCATTTAAACTCTGAATTAAAGCGGAATTAGTAGAATAAGAAGTCCAGTCTACAATAAACATCTCCTACTCAAATCCTATTATAGACAGTAATTTCTTTCTTGTTTTATCCACTTGTTTTCTCTCTCAATCTCCCTAAATGCAGGGTTGCTCTACGGTTTGGCTGCAGCTCCATCTGGTTCCTGACTCAACTGGCCTCCAGACTCTGCCTGAAGGGGCATTTTTAGCAGTGCATGCAGTGTCTCCAAGCAATACACCCTTTCCTTTTCAGTTAAAATTCTAACCCTAGTCCTGTTCAGATAAACTTTATTTTTTAGATCAGATATCCTCATAAGCTGTGCTTGTGGATTGATCCGTTGTCATTAGTGATGAAGAATGAATTTGTTAAAAAGGGTTTATACCTGTTCTTTTCATTTAATCAGCTGGGTTTTTTAACCATTTTGAGGTACCTGTCTGAAGTAGAGCCATTACAAGTTTTGGCACTTAAGCACTCTGTGTGATTAAGCTACTGTTAAGCTAAGAGTTATGCTACTTCCTTTATTTTTACACCTTTAAAAATATTTTGTGTATTATTCAGTATGGAGGAAGGTAAGTTTACAGATGTAAATGCACGTTATGTTGTTTGTTGCAGAGCTATATAAAGATTTTAGCCAACCTCTGTGTCTGCTGCTAAACAGCATGCTTCTCACACACCAGGTGATAAGTCCAAAAGATGTTATACTAACAATATTCCTTTTCAGATTCTAGATGCTTAACTGTATGTTACTTTAATCTTTTCACAGAAAAGCTAGAAAAGATGAGTACCATTCTTTGTTTTGCTTTGCTTTGCAAAAACCCGTTTCCTTCATTTCTAAGGTCTGTCTTACTTTTGTAGTGTTGTTTCATCCACTGAAGAAACTAATAATATTCAGGAACTGAACCCAGTCTATCTTTCTGGCATTCAATATAGCAGTCATTCATTTACATTGACCTCGAATAGCATGTACAACAGACAAGTGGAAACTTCTTGAGAGGTTTATCTGGGTTGACAAATCATTTGTGGTGTTAAGCCTTGTTGATCTTTGTGCATCATCACAGCATGGACAAGGTTATGAACCATTTAGCCATTTTGTCTAGACTACAGATAAAGTGACTGCTTCTACATGAACACAGAAAAGCAGATTTAGATAACAACCCTGCAAGTTTCTTGTAATGCTAGTCTATCCTCAAGGTGGATATTTTATTTTTTTAACCTTTCAAGTCTCATTTACAAGATTTTCTCCTTGGGTGTTTAACTGTCGATGATATCATTGTGTGTTCTGAATGAGTTTATGAATGTTATTGGCTACACATCATGCCTGTGAATGAAAGAAAAAATCAACTTCTTTTAATTCTAATTGATGGAAGCAAATTAGTTTTTTTCTGAACCAACATGAAATTTCTGGTCCATCCAAAGAAAACATCTGCTGTAGTGTGAAGCCAACTGTAAACACTGGGCAAGATGTGCTGAAAATGATTGGTTCCAAACATTGTGTACCCAGTTCAGGGCAGGCCCTTAGTAAATATTAAATCCGGGTCAGCCTAATTTTTCCTAATGGCATACTGTGCTTGATCGAGGCTAACTAACCTATGAAAAGCTGATGTGTGCTAGCACTGATGTGGAGACAACTTTATTCAGTTAGAGAACCTGCACTGATCTTCTGTTTGTAGTGTGCATCAACTGTCTTGTGTACACATGTGCCTTGTGCTTGTTTTGCAGCTGTGAAAGGTAAATCTGAAAGAAGTCTTCTTCAAGCAGATCAACAGATGTTGGCATCTGCATGGGATGTTTCCCTTTAATTATAATGAAACAACAACCTGTTGAAGCAGTTGCTTAGAGTGGCTCTTTACAGGCATTTTGCAACTTTTTTTTTTTTAACAATGGCTGATATGCATGTCTATAATCTGCATCTGTGAAAACAGGACCAGCAATTATGTTATTGACCAGAGGCCTGCTTGTTACTGACATGGACATCAGATACTCCGTTTGTTAATAATAAGTTTTGCTAATATGTTTTCACCTTATTCCATACTTTGAATATACACTCTCCAGAATTGTATTAGTTTTAAGTCTCTATATAAATCTTTTCTTGATGCACTTAATGTTTTATGAAAACAGTGACACATTTCCTTAATGTTTAAAAAATATTTTAAAATTCTTATTGTAAACAACAAAGAAAATCTGTATGACTGTGTATATTGGCGCAGCAGTTTTCAACAGTTTTATTTTTTTTTAGTGTGGCAACCACGCACCTATTTCTTGACATTTTTATTCTTAAATTTAGATTATTAACTTTTGTTTATTTACAGAGCCTTTGCACTAGGGGTTTTAAATGTAATTACTATATCATAGTATGTCTTAATTTAAATGATTTACCCTGTGTTGCCTGAGTGAAAACGTGCAAACATAGAAAAATAAACTGTAATTACGAGTTAAGTATTATAGGGCAACATGGTTGTGCTGTGGTAGTGCTGCTGCCTTGCAGTAAGGAGACCTGGGCTTTCATCCCGGGTGCTCCCTGCATGGAGTTTTCATGTTCTTCACTTGCCAATGTGGCTTTCCGGTCAGTACTCCAGTTTTCTCTCTGTCCAAAGAGGTGCAGATTCCATGGATTGGCAGTGCTGAATTAGCCCCAATGAGTCTGTGTGTTTTTTCTCTGTTCATCTTGTGATGTACTGGCACCCTGTCCAGGTGGTGTTCCTCCTGCCTTGTGCCTGATGACTACTGGGATAGACTCCAGCTGCCCCCTGACTTTACCCTGAAAAGTGGGTTTAGAAATTGAATGGTTGCATTTCCCTCAGACTTAATGCAAGTATTTTACATTTCCCTCAGACTTAATGCAAGTATTGTTACCCATCACCACCACTATCACATCCTGTATGGCACTGTTTTTCTTTGGATCATATTTTGAAGCTCTCTGTTTTTAAACTTTTGCTGATTTTCTTTGAAAATACTCTGTATAAACTTATTATCTGACAGAATATGTGGTACTACTCCTGTTCTAGGTTTGGTCGAGTCATGTCTGGACTACTGCAGCTCTCTGCTGGCAGATGCATCAGCATGTAGCACCAAACCACTGCAGAAGATTGAAAATGCAGTGATACGCAGCATGGAGCTCAACTAGCCAAGATGTGCACACGTCACTCCCCTTTTAGATCACTATATTGGCTGCCTTTAACACCATGCATCAACTTCAGATCTCTCTGATGTTTGCCTGAAGAGTAACCAGTGCGTCACCTTTTCAGCAAGTCTTGTCAGATATTTGAAACAGTTTGAATACTACACAACAAAGGCTGTTTTATTGGGAATTCTAAAATTATAATCTTAAATGGAATAGTTTGATTTTGCAAAGGTAGCCGTAAAGTTGGGCCAGATTACACAAAGGGGGAAAATTTTAAAAATAAATAAAGCATCAGGAGTTTGGCACAATTTGAAATTTTATGTTCATTTGACTTCTCTATTAAATATGAAGTATTTTTCTGTCAGTGCTATTGTCCTCCGTGCACTGATTCAATCTTGACAACAAAAATCTCAAACCTGACCGACATTTCCTGACAATACTCAATTAAAGTGTGCTGTTATAACAGCACCCTTAAATATTCTGAATTATTTTTATATTTACTAATTCACTTGGCAGTGATGTAATAATAATTTATTTTTGTATTTTTTTTTAGTCATTTTTATTTTTCAATTAGTGGACAGAAACTTAAAGTGAATTAGTTTAGTACATGCATGTGATGAGATAAATCAGGTAGTTCATGACAATAGCAGTATTTGAAAATCCCTCAAAGCCATTACAAATCGAATTTGTTGAAACCCCTGTCTCCAAATTCCCCCCTCTGCAACACATGCAGTTCACACTCTGACTGGTACAATTTTTGTAAATTGAAACTAAAGAATTTTAGGAGTTAGTCTAGTTTGGTATGGAACATAAATCACAATCATACATTAAAAAATAATTTATTAATACAATGTACATAAGAAAAATCAAAAGACATTTGGACACAAAAATACCTGTGATAGCTTGTTACAAATGTTTTTGGCTGGAAAAAATTTTATCCAACAAGAGTTCAGTACTTAACAATTTAAGACAGAAAAAATGGTGGTTCTACAGGGCATTTATATTCCTGGAAGTGGTGTGTCAGTACAAAGTGTAGAGTGTGCCTTCGAGGTAACTGGCCCACCCAATCAGTAAATGCAGTAATTTACTGTTTATTGACTACATGTTTGTATATTGACTACGTGTTTGTAAGTGTCATGAGTATGTTAGATTTTTTTTTTTTTTTTTTTTTTTACAAATTATTTTTGTGAATTAAAAACCTCTACTGGCTGGTTCATGTTTGAAAAGGCAGGTGACTAATGATGTAAATTGTGTCGTTTACTTAACTCAGACTTGCCATTACTCACCATTTTCTCTGTATTAAATACTGAAAATACATAGGGGTGTTATCCTTGTGTTTTCTAAATGCCAAGAAGTTAGGGATTTTTTTTTATCTTGGCAGAGTTTCATCTTTTGTGTTATTAATATGTAGCCTTTGTCAGAATGCCTCTAATCTCACAGACTTACCACTGTTTATAAGGTATTGTACCATATAACCTCTCCCCCACCTTCCCTTCTACATTTATAACCTCAAGCAATTAAATGTAGTAAAAGACAAGCAGGAGTTAAGTTACACTTTAAATAATATATTACTGATGATATTCATAAATAATAACAATATGCAAAGTACATTTAAATATTGGCAACCATACAACCTGACTTGTTAGTTACAGTGAAACCTTGGTTCACGACCATAATTCATTTCAAAACTCTGGTCGGAAACCAATTTGGTCGTGAACCGAAGCAATTTCCTCCATAGGATTGTATGTAAATACAATTAATCCGTTCCAGACCATACAAACTGTATGTAAATATATATGTTTTTAAGCACAAATATAGTTAATCAAACCACAGAATGCACAGCGTAAGCATAATAGTAAACTAAATGTAAAAACAATGAAAAACACTGAGAAAACCTTGAACAACAGAGAAAACTAACACTGCAATAGTTCGCGCTATAGTGCTACCAACCACTGGCTAAAAACACTTTTTTTTAATGAGTTTTAAGCACAGGGAAAAAAAATGAACATTTCAAAAAATCCGTAATTTAATAAACCACCAAGAAAAGTAACATTGCAACAATGCACACTACGAACCGATCGCTGTAAACAGAATTGAAAACAAAATCAAGCCCAGTGCATTCTTTAACTGCCTTCCTACCTTAAGCGTCCACAGCCCCCTCTCGCGCTGCCTGTGTGTGTGTGCCCGTCTCTCTCTCACCTGCGTGTGTGCGCGCTCTCTCGTGCTGCCTGTGTGTGTTTTCTCTCTCTCTCTCTCTCTCTCTGCACAGGAAATGCACACGGAGAGACTGAACATGTACAAACCGAAAGGGGAAACTGGCTTGTTCGTATACCGAGTGTGTGGTCGTGAACCGAGGCAAAGGTTTGGCGAACTTTTTGGTCATAAACCAATTTGTATGTGTACCGAGACATTCGTGAACTGAGGTTCCACTGTACTTAAAATGTCTCTAGTTAAAGTCCTCATTTTTGGTCAGCTTTCTCTCAGAATAGGCCACATTCCTGTCTCAATATGCCTGCCGAGGTGTGCTTTTTGTTGTGTTTTTTTCAGTTCATGGTGTGAGATGTCCTTTCATCATTTGGTAAGAGAGAGAGAGAAGAGTAAAGTAATGAGTAATGCGATTTGTTTTTCTAGGAAGCAATTGTGATACTCCGTTGTCCTCAACCTTGCTTAAGAATGCCTGTCATCCTGTTATAAATGAGGACCAGTGATTCAGAGTAGGGCCAGAGCCACAAGGGCCTATTAAACAAACAAAATTCTCTTTATACAACCAATTCAAATCAAAATTCTTTACAGCTGAAAATGCAATAAATTTGTGATTGCAATTGTACAACTTGTCTAACAAGTACTTTAAAATTTCTTTTATACAAAATGTGAAATCAGTTTATTGCAAAACTATAAATTTCAAATCAAAATTGTTTACAGGTGAACAAGTGTTGAAACAATGCAATAAATTAGTGTTCACAATTGTTCAATTTGCGTAATAAGCACTTTGACAAAGTTTTAAAAATGAAGGGAAAAATGTGACAGTTCTCAGTAACTTGTGTTGCACAATTTTCAAATAAGCTGCATCTCATTTCCACAGAGTTGGGCTTACAAAATACTTAAGCTGGGGTGATTTTCCCTTAAGCTTCATAACTCTTAAATACTTTATCTTGTACTTAAGATCGTTTGTTAATTAGTGAGTGTTTCCCCGAACTAACTAAAGAAATACTTCTTGTTCATAAATTAACAACTGAATCGGCCCACTTGTTGTTTGTAGCATTTGGACTTTTTCATGCGAGTCTGTCATAGAGGAGCAGATGTTGATTTTAGTGGATCTCATGAAACACACTGATCCTGTTATTATACAAAGTAATAACAATAAGTCAATTTTGCTATATACATAAAAAATACAATATTGGTTATGTGTCAGCACAAAGGGACGCTTTTTAGCTTTTTCACCTGTAGCCTTCTTGAGTTCATAATGAGTTAACTAATCAAACTCACTATGTCATCGTTCACATCCTTTAAAGTCAAAGGGTGAATTGCCTTTAAGCACCACTTGCAACGGTAATGCAGCCGGCCAGTAAATTGTACAGCTGACACGGAGACAGTGTTTGAGATGGCGTGGGTTTAACTGCTCTTATGTGACTGAACATGATAATAGAGCGCCCAGGAGTGAAACAACCCTCCTTGGTCTGCTGTTGGGCCAATTGGAAAGAACAACATGCTGGAATTTTGCCCTCAGTCCCACTGTTGAGCTTCTAACAGCTCCCCTTTTCTATATTACCCGTGGATTCTTGTAGATCATCTGTGATGCTAAAGACCTCAACAAGGCTGCAGTGTCTAAATCTGTGCATGCAATGACCAGATAACTATTTTGTCTTGTGTGCAACTTTTGTCAACTGGAGGGGAGTCCTACATTTTTTCCCTCCACTAAAATTTGGTTTTCATAAAATTTTAGGCATAGCTGTCATTATATGTTATGTGGATAGAACGCTCATCCCTATTCATACTCGCAGAAAATTTAATGCCATCTACTCCTTTTGAAAAATTTTAAGGGAATTAATGTGCAGGGAGTACACAAGACACTTGTGTCTTGAACAACTTGGAGTGTGTCAGATGTCAAGAGATGGTGTGTTTCCTGCCTGCTGCTTAGTGAAAAGGGCGACATGGTGGCACAGTGGTAGCGCTGCTGCCTTGCAGTAAGGAGACCTGGGTTCTCCCTGCATGGAGTTTGCATGTTCTCCGTGTTTGTGTGGGTTTCCTCCCACAGTCCAAAGATAAGCAGGTTAGGTGCATTGGCCATCCTAAATTGTCCCTAGTGTGTGCTTGGTGTATGTTTGTGTTTAGGCCATGCCCTTCGGGGATTTGTTCCTGCCTTGCGCCCTGCATTGGCTGGGATTGGCTCCAGCAGACCCCCGTGACCCTGTGTTAGGATATAGTGGTTGGACAATGACTGACTGCTTAGTGAGAAATGGATACTTGCCAGCTCCAGTGTTGAATCCCCAACTGTGGGGACTCCAAATTCCCTAGATCTCAGTGTAGTTGAGGATGGGGGGTGAGGGGATGTTGGAATAAGATGTCCAATCTATGGTGGCTCTGTAATGGTTGGGGTCGGCTCAATGCTCCCTTGTCACTGCTAGGAGCCTCTTCAACCCGGAACCATAGATTGTCGCCTCTTCAACCCGGAACCATAGATTGTCGCCTCTTCAACCCAGAACCATAGATTGTCTTGAACCGAGATGAGCTGGACAAATGAAGAGACAAACGTCCAGCAACAGGTTGGTGCTAAAAGTGTGCAGCGCCTTTATTAAAACCAGAAGGACAAGCAGTGTTCCTTAAAAGTGCACTGCAACAAATGATCTCCAATAAACAAGTCAACAAATAAATTATCCAATAAAACTTGAGGTGAACATGAAGATTTAACAAAAATCCAAATTAAGCCAGACCAAGGTGAAAATCCAGAGACAGCTCTTGCATAATAATGAGCTCCAATGTTTTCTTAACAAACCAACATCTCCTCTACTTATCCCACACAGGATCTTGTAGCAGAGGAGACGCCCAACCGGTAGGTGCAGTCAAACCTAAATTCCTGGTTTGGATCCCCATTACCAGGCGTTTAGAATCTGTAGGGTGTCCTACCAAGCCACAAATGTATCTCTCCACCAGTCCTTTGGCGTCTGTTGGAGACACTGCATGGTTCATTAGCTGGAGTGACCCTTTTTCAACCCCAGGCTCCTTTCCCTGAGGCTCACTCCTGACCACCTGCCTTCATTCCTCTCTGCATGGTCTCTCCTGATCCTGCGCATCACTCTTTTTTCACCTTAACCTCCATTCTTTCCTTTTCGATCTTTCTGTTCTCTTGTCTCTCTCCTTATTCTTCTTTACTTTTAACCTCCATTCCTCTGTTCTTTTCTGTTTTTAATTTCCTTCTTTCTTTTCCAATTTTTTCCATTCTCTGCAGTGCAGGCGGCTTTTTATCTCCCTACCTGACTGGGCACAGGTGTGATGTACCACCACCTCCAAGCAGTGCCGGCACCACCATTAAGGCAAATTGGGCACCCACGTAAGATACCCAGCCATATGGGTTAGCTACTGACCAGTCGGTTGGCGCACTGAGTGCAAAATAACGGTACACCAGCACTGCCCCCAAGATGTGAATGAGGCATCTGACTGATCCACTCACATTCGCACATGTATGTGCGCAATCAGCTAGTCAACCCCAGATCCAAATGCGCTCTTGTCCTCCCACAAACGTTCTGAGCCTGCACACTCTGGGATTGAATTATTCATTTAAAAACTGCACCATGCCATGGGCCTCTTATCACAGGCTCCCCTTCACAATTTGCAAAGGTTACAGGATCTGCTGCTAACATCCTGGCACTAGGACACTTTCGGCAGACCACAGAGGAGCAACATATTTGGCAGATGTTCAGAATGTTTAGGCTCATCATTGTTCATGTAGATGTTAAAGTGAAGACTAAAATAATATCACATTAGGGTAAATTTGATTTTCCTGAGGCAATCATCTTTTGAGTCGGTTGCTTCTCTCCCCTTGCTGACAGAATGACAACTTAGTGACAGTTTTCTGTCTCTTTGCTAACCATGTCCTTATTGCTTAGCCTTTTTTCCTACTTGTATTTATTCAACGTAGTTTCCTCCTGCAATGTCCCGTTGCTTGTTTTGAGAGACCTGATTATGAGTGACATCTTTTTTAGTTTTAATTTGTTCATAAGTTAAAGTAAGATAGAAGGGTATAAATCATTGAAGAAATGATGAATTGTTTTGAACAACTCTGATAATGTACAATACACCACTTAGTGTTTTGAGGAAAGATGATGACTGGAAAAACTTTCTCTGCTGAAGACTGCATAGAGTTAATTCAAATATTAGAGGTGTGTGTAGGGATGCATTTTAAAGTTAATTTTAATGTTAAGTTTAATAAACGGGAGTCCAACATGCTTCCAAATGCCTCAAAGATTGCATTTAGCTAATTTAACTACACCTACATATTTGTGTGAATGTGGAGCATAGGAGGTGGCTTTGTTAAAGGCAATTTTATTTTTCAAACCAATGGTTTTCCATCTCATTCTAGTAACTGAAATGTACTCTTTAATTGTGATGTTAAATATTAGTGATGGTCCACTTCAAATGTTTTGATAGACAATTAATAATTGCCCATTTTTTATAATCTACTTTTCTAAGCTTCACGATAATTCAGTTGTTGTGCCCAGACAATTAATAATTGCCCATTTTTTATAATCTACTTTTCTAAGCTTCACGATAATTCAGTTGTTGTGCCCCTTTAGACAAAGTATTAAGGTTCGTGAGGTACTCCAGTTGTCATTTTACTGCCAGAACGTTCTGGAGTGCACATTCAAAGTTTAGGAAAGAGAAGCTCATAATACTGGCTTTTACATTAAAGAACATGGAGTAGTCCACTGAGAAAGCAGAATCTGTTGTGTATGAAGTCCACCTGAACTTGAAGGGGTGGTAAAGCAAGGTGTGTCTTTGGCAGAAAATTAAGAGAAGCTGCTTTAATAAGTTCAGACCTTCTCATTTGTTTCTTTAATCAAAACAGATTCCTTGTTTGAGTGTGGACAGTGAGCGAGCTTGTGTTGATTACAGGACCTCACATTTTTAAATAGGAAAAGATAAACAAGAATTTGCCCTCAGTGCTTAATAAATAATAGGCTCATTAGCATAGCCTCCTTAGTGTTAATTTTTGACCCTGGAAAAATGTGGCAAAAATGTTTTTCAAACGAAATTTGTAAGTACGAAAACATTAACATAAATACAGTATTGAAAGCTATGTCGAGTGTTCTCAGCTGTACTGATGCAGAATTGATACACACCTTTCATGATACCGTTTTGAAAACAGTCACCAATGCACAACTTAATGTCACAATTAGTATGGTAGAAGTTTGTTTCCTTACACATTTATTTTTCTGTTGCTTGCAAATGACAGGGTGGCATGTCAGTGCCTCATCTGCATGATTAATGGCGCACATTGTGTTTTTGTAGGCTTCTGTGGCGCAAGACTTACTGACTTCACATATCCCCCAACACAAACATTTACAGTTTCTGCATTATGCACAGAGATAAGGGGGGAAATGTCTTTCTTGTACTTATGTGTTTGCAATAAGTTTCTTGCCACATCCCTACTTGCACCACAGTGAACCTTCAGGCAACCAGATTCATGGGGCATATCATGGCGGTTTGGTCATACAGTGCTGTATGCACCTGTTTCATTAGCTGTATCAGTGTGTGAATACTAATTTAATTTGTCCTCAGTATTGCTTAATTCAACAATTGGTTCAGTTTCTGTTTATTCTAAAACTGGCTTTACAGCTTTTCATGCTATTGTTGTTTTGGTTGAGGACTCCACCCCTCTCATAAATATTGATTAGTTAACTTATAAAGGCAAAACAAATTAATGTGATTTTTTGTAGTATGTTGTGTTGTTTTATCTACTATAGAGAAGCAGAATACAGACACAAGGGTTATTCACGCTTAACACAGTACAGCAGATCATTACACATCACCCCAAGCCCGACTTGGGATTATCTTTAATTGCATAGAATTCTGAGCCCGAGTCATACTCACGGTTAACAGCTAAATTGTCTCAAAGCCTAATCCAGCTGCCCTTTTACAAGTTGTCAAGCTTTACATTGCAACTACAGTGGTGTGAAAAACTATTTGCCCCCTTCCTGATTTCTTATTCTTTTGCATGTTTGTCACACAAAATGTTTCTGATCATCAAACACATTTAACCATTAGTCAAATATAACACAAGTAAACACAAAATGCAGTTTGTAAATGATGGTTTTTATTATTTAGGGAGAAAAAAAAATCCAAACCTACATGGCCCTGTGTGAAAAAGTAATTGCCCCCTGAACCAAATAACTGGTTGGGCCACCCTTAGCAGCAATAACTGCAATCAAGCATTTGCGATAACTTGCAATGAGTCTTTTACAGCGCTCTGGAGGAATTTTGGCCCATTCATCTTTGCAAAATTGTTGTAATTCAGCTTTATTTGAGGGTCTTCTAGCATGAACCGCCTTTTTAAGGTCATGCCATAGCATCTCAATTGGATTCAGGTCAGGACTTTGACTAGGCCACTCCAAAGTCTTCATTTTGTTTTTCTTCAGCCATTCAGAGGTGGATTTACTGGTGTGTTTTGGGTCATTGTCCTGTTGCAGCACCCAAGATCGCTTCAGCTTGAGTTGACGAACAGATGGCCGGACATTCTCCTTCAGGATTTTTTGGTAGACAGTAGAATTCATGGTTCCATCTATCACAGCAAGCCTTCCAGGTCCTGAAGCAGCAAAACAACCCCAGACCATCACACTACCACCACCATATTTTACTGTTGGTATGATGTTCTTTTTCTGAAATGCTGTGTTCCTTTTACGCCAGATGTAACGGGACATTTGCCTTCCAAAAAGTTCAACTTTTGACTCATCAGTCTACAAGGTATTTTCCCAAAAGTGTTGGCAATCATTGAGATGTTTCTTAGCAAAATTGAGACGAGCCCTAATGTTCTTTTTGCTTAACAGTGGTTTGTGTCTTGGAAATCTGCCATGCAGGCCATTTTTGCCCAGTCTCTTTCTTATGGTGGAGTCGTGAACACTGACCTTAATTGAGGCAAGTGAGGCCTGCAGTTCTTTAGACGTTGTCCTGGGGTCTTTTGTGACCTCTCGGATGAGTCGTCTCTGCGCTCTTGGGGTAATTTTGGTTGGCCGGCCACTCCTGGGAAGGTTCACCACTGTTCCATGTTTTTGCCATTTGTGGATAATGGCTCTCACTGTGGTTCGCTGGAGTCCCAAAGCTTTAGAAATGGCTTTATAACCTTTACCAGACTGATAGATCTCAATTACTTCTGTTCTCATTTGTTCCTGAATTTCTTTGGATCTTGGCATGATGTCTAGCTTTTGAGGTGCTTTTGGTCTACTTTTCTGTGTCAGGCAGCTCCTATTTAAGTGATTTCTTGATTGAAACAGGTGTGGCAGTAATCAGGCCTGGGGGTGGCTACGGAAATTGAACTCAGGTGTGATACACCACAGGTTATTTTTTAACAAGGGGGCAATTACTTTTTCACACAGGGCCATGTAGGTTTGGATTTTTTTTCTCCCTAAATAATAAAAACCATCATTTAAAAAATGCATTTTGTGTTTACTTGTGTTATATTTGACTAATGGTTAAATGTGTTTGATGATCAGAAACATTTTGTGTGACAAACATGCAAAAGAATAAGAAATCAGGAAGGGGGCAAATAGTTTTTCACACCACTGTATATGATATGGTATTTTGTTCAAAATTCCTATAACTCCTTGTGATAAGCAGCTCTTTATGGCTAAATCTTAATTTCCTTATGTCTTTGCATATGTGCATGTTCATTTAATTGAATTTAAGCTGCCTTCCAGATTTTCAAAAACCTGCATACTCCCCTAATCTGCACTAAGAACTTTTCATTTTGTTAGCCTGTCCTTGTCAGATGTGCCTTTCACTCCTTGGTTGCTCTTCTCTTTGCAGTGTCAAGTGCTGCTCTGTCTTTCAGGTAGCGTTTTGAGCAGACCTGGACACAATACTTCTGATGTGGTCTCAACATAATGTCTTTGAGTTTATATTCCTCAGTTTTCAAAATTATATTTGCCTCATTAATAGCTTCCGCACATTGTCAAAACTAGTATAAGACTTGTGTTTTCCTTGATTCAAAGAAAATGAAGCCACACAATGCCACCCTAATGTTTTGACAAAGTCACATTTTTCCTAGATTTGCTTTCCTCTGCTCCACAATAAAAAAAAAAAATTACAAATCAAACAATTCAGAGGTGATTAAACATACTGCTAAGGCAACACAGGAGTTTTTAAAACTTAAAAATAAGAAAATTCTTGAATGGCCAAGCACTGAGCAGGCCTTCCATAATTTGAAGAGAAAATGTAAGGAGACAAGCACCTGAAACAAGCAGGAGCTCAAGATGGCAGCATTAGAGACTTGGCAGAGCATCACCAGAAAAGAGTCTCCGCACCTGGGGCCTCATGCATAACGCCGTGTGTAGAATTAGCACTAAAACATGACGTAAGCACGAAAGTCGAAATGTGCTTACGCACAGAAAAATCCAGATGCAGGAATCCGTGCGTTAGCCAACTTCCACGTTCTTCCGCTACGTAAATCCCGCTCAGCGTGGAAATAAACGCATGTGCACGCACCTGCTGTCCCGCCCCAACTCCTCCCAGAATTACGCCTCTTTGAATATGCAAATCAATATAAATAGCCCTTAAGCCCAGCGTTCTGTGAAAAGGCAATGGCAAAAGTACGAGGAAAAATAGAAGAATTTCAGCGAATACCAAATGGAAGCAAAGAAAAACGTACTATTTGTTGGTTTAAACAGTTATATAAGCAACAAAAGGAAGTTGATAGAGTGACATAGCATGTCAGAGAAACTCGAAAGCTCAAGTTCACAAAGTCGCACAGTGCCCGAAATAAAAAAGAAGTTATCACATATCAAAGTCGTCGTGAAAAGGCGAGTCGTAGCCACCGTCTGAGTGTCATATGAAGCTTATTAGGGTACAGTGAAAAAAAAGGCACATAGTGTGAAAAAAGCAGGAAATGTCAACTATAATCTCGAAATTTCCACTTTAATCACGTAGTTTATTTTGTCGTTAAAGTAGAACATCATAACCTTCATCTTAAAATCGTTTAATTTACTAGTTTCTCAAATCCCATCGTAATAAAGTAGCACGTTAAATGCTTTGTTGTGTATTTGATCTTATATGAGGTCTATGTGCGTGAATCACTACGTGCTCTTCCTCCGACAGGACACAGAATCCATTACATTCGTAATATTACAGCTCTCTGAGTAATTAAAATACTGAGAAGTATACGTGATATCATTTTCATGATGATATGAGTTAAAGCATGTCATTAAACATGAGAACACGGTGGCGCAGTGATTGTTCATGTCTTACAGCAAGATGCTTGCTGTGCCATGTGCGACCTTCGATGAAATGCTTTATTACAGAAGTAGTTTTTCAAACGTACTAACCCCCAATTCCTGTCCTTGCTTTTCTTTCTCCAAATACCCAATTGCCACACAGTCAGCTCTGTAATAGACATTAAGCCATCTGTAAGCTTAGAACGCCGATTCTTCAAAACTTTTAAGGAACATCAAAATATCTTCATAATGTTTAATTCGTCATCATATGTAAATACGCGCTTTATAAAGTGGCTCAGGTTGTGCAACATTATAACTGTAGAATTATAACAAGTACAATTACCTCACGGTAACTTGCAAGGATGCAGTGAGAGTAACATCGCTAAAGCAGTTATGGTATTTAGAATATTTTGACCATTCTGTGGACCATTATATTGTTACAGGTTAATTACAATCAGATGCATTAAATTTATGAACGATATGCGGTTAATTTCGGTGTATTTGATAAAGCCGCCGTCGTGGATGTGGATCTAAGAAAGGGTAACCACACAGGAACAGTAGCACTGCTTTGACGCTGGGTTCCGCCAGTCTGCAAAAGTGAGTGGAGAACTTGCGTACGACAGGGTATGAGGTACCGTGGAAAAGTGCGTGGCTTTACGCCAAGTGTAGGTTTTATACATCACGATTTGAACGTGGAAATGTTCTTGCGCAACATTTCTGTGCGTACACACCGTTTATACATGAGCCCCCTGGTGATGTCTATGAATTGCAGACTTTAAGCAGTCATTATTACATTTAAGGGATATGCAGCAAAGAACTAAATATGGCTGCTTCAATATACTTTCCATTGCTATTGTCCAGTAATTATGCTGCCCTGAAATGGAGGGTTTAGGAGCACACACTGATACAGCGCATTGCCGCACCCACCACATTACAAACCAACTCGGGATCCCAGATTGGGACCCGAGTGTAGCCATGCAACAGGTGACACCCCAGCAGCACACAATGGAATGGACTAAGTGTGAGGTTTTTTATGGTGTCTGGAGTGCCAATTCTGCCACCAAACCCCAAGTTTTCTCTGCAGGTTGGAGGGCCTACATGCAGGGCTGGATGCAGATTAATGTCATACCCAGGACGGAGCAATTGCAGGTTAAGGGCCCGACGAAGTAGAGTCACTTTTGGCGTTTACGGGATTGAAATTGGCAATCTTCCAATTGCCAGTGCAAATCCCTAGCCTTCGAGCCACCACTCCGCCCTAAAATGGAGGGGACTATAGAGAAAAGGTGTTGTCATTTTCATATGCTGTGACCGAAATGTATGACAGTGCCCTTAAATAAAAGTGTGCAATGTGCGCTTTAGTCACATCAGAATTGCTTGTAATTTTAAACCTGTGCAGCAGAGGGGAAAATCAAGGAAACGCACATCTTTTGTCATTGTTTGGTCCATATCGTGAAGTCAGTGGTCGAGGAGTACATTTACAGTGGAATGTGTTGCAATAAATGCTTTGATATCCAGATAACTTAAGTTCTTGTGAACGGTTTCTTGTACTAAATGCCTTGCTAGACCTTTAGATATTGCTCATGTTAACTTCCATTTGTGTAAATTAACGGACACCTCTATCCAAGTAAACTTTCAATTTCAGGATGCATTTCCAACTTTATTTTTTTTAACAGTTGGAGCAACAGAAGTTTCCGTGACTTTCTCAGCTTCACACGGTGAGTCACAGGAGGCCATTACACTGGTGACCTTGGATTTTTACCACCAAAACCTTAGCCGCTATGGTACGCAGCTGTTGGGCATTTCGTTCTCCGGTATTTGGGAAAGAAATACAAGTTCTAAAAAAAAAAAAAAAAACAAATACTGCTATGTACTTGGCAGCAGTATTGTGTGTTTTTACAGTTTATTCTAGAGAAATAAGATAGGATATGGCAGGTTTATAGTCCATAAACAAGCGAGAAATAAAAACAAAAAGGAAATAAGTTTCAAACCAGAAAAAGGCCAACTTCACCATCACCTTGAGATGCTTTCTCCTCCTCTTATACTAAAGAGCTTTTTGCTTTGAGCGCTTCCTCAATCCAATGGGTGGGTGCCTGACAGCTGGGTGCCACCTTTCTTATACTGGAGTGGCAGTGGCATCTGGTGTCCCACCCATGTGGCTTCACATGACATTAGGTCAAAGTAAAATAATGTCAAATTAAAAGAGCACTATCCAAAAACAAAATGATAAATATTAACCGATTACTCAGAACAATTACCTTAAAAAATCCATTTGCATTATTTTTGTTTCCTGCTTGCAAGCCATTCTAAGTGCATCAATTCTAATTCTGAACCAATGTGTCCAACCTGATATGTGAAATAAAAAAATTCATCCATTTTTAATTACAAATTAAAATAGGTACAATTCATAAAACAATGTAAAAAAATGGTTCAAGGTAGTTAGTACATGTAATTCAATAAAAATGTAATAAAAATATCTTTAAGCTCAGAGTTAAAAGTCTCTCTTTGATGTCGGATGCAGCGGTTGCTCGTCGTACATTTAGTTGAGTTGAGTTACTTTTTGCCTCCACCAAAGAGGATGAGGAGATAAAGGAAGATGAGGATGATGTCCAGGTAAATGGCCAAAGCTGCAAATATGTACTCCTCAGGGCTCAGTGCATACGATTCTCGACCAATCACAAGCTGAACGTCAATAGCTAGGAACTAAAAAGAAAAAGAGGAAGAGACATTCTCAGATGACCTATTTGGAGCCAACGATTGTGATTGTTATTTTGTGTAAAAAATAAATAACATCAGGTCAAGTTTTCAAGGTCCCTAAAGTCCTGTTCTCCACCACTCTATTTGGTTAATTTGTTCTGTGTGATTAATTAAGTAAAGTAAATCTTTCTAGTATTTGTGAGAAATCTGCCATTAACCAGTTTCCAACCATGTCCCCATGTTATTTCTGAAGAATTTATGTTAAAGTAACACTGGGATCCGCTGTACTGAATCCCTTCATGATTTTAGGCACTTTAATCATGCCTCCTCATAATCTCCATTTGAAATTCAACCCCTTCAACGTCTCCTCATAGCTCATACCTCTTAGTCCCAGACTCGGCCTAGTCGCTCTGCTCTGGCCTTTCTCTAGGGCTGCGGTGTTTTTTTTTTTGTAATACGGAAACCAAAACTCTGCTCAGAACTCCAGGTGAGGTCTCACTAGTGTGTTATCTAACTTAAGCATAACATCTTGTGCTATCTACCTCAGCCCGACCTCCTGTTAGCCTTTCTGATTGCTTCTGTACCCTGTTTGGATGGCAAGTGACAAGTCCATTATCATCTCCAGGTCCTTCCCATAGAATGTACTTTAACATTTCAGACCTCCCATTGTTTTCAAGTCTAGCGTCCATTATCATCTCCAGATTCTTCTCGTAGGAAAGTTTCAGACCTCCCATTATGTGTTCAAATCTAGCGTCTCTTCTTCCTACATGTAATACTTTTTACATTTTAATTTCATCTTCCACAGATCTGCTCAAGCCTGTATGCTCTCCAATTACTTCTGTAATTATATAGTGGATTTTGTTTGGTGTCACCTGCAGATTTGACCAGATTACGGATTACATTCTTGTCCAAATTGTTGATGTGTATTAACACTGACTCCTTAAGGATACCACTTTTAATATCTAGCTTTGAAACGTTCACCTCGCCATTAACATACAGTAAACAAAAATGTTAAACCAAAATGAATGTCATTAGCGGTTATACAAACAGTTCAATAACATCTCACTAACACAACGAGAACTATGGCCGAGACTATGCCAACTGACTTGACCAGCAGATCTCATCAATGCAGGGTCACCTAAACTGAAAGAAGGCACTTCAGCGGTGAATAAACCTGTTGTAAATTTCAGTCAGTGGTCTCTTGCCTACAATTAGGCCCTCGCACTGGCGGCCCAAATCAGTGGGTTTATGTCTTTGGGGGGTGGGGGGGATTTGGGGGTGGGGAATTCTGAAATTGGCTTCACACAGCTTCTGTTGCTAAGCCTTAAACTATTTACACTGCCACAACAGCTAATTCTTGGGTTCTACCTCCTAATAGTTGCAAACGATGATCCAACAATTTGAGAAAGACCATCTTTCCATCATCATCTTATTTGTACAGGACTCTGTTAAGACTGGGGGTAGGGGGGTATTCCAGAGAATACATTTAGCAAGTAAGCCTTAGTTAAACTGAGGTTTATCTGCGCTGGTTTGGGGTCCACCAAGGAGGATATGGGCGGGTTACGCTAACAGAGGCAGCTAAAGGCCCCGTCTTAGTCTGCTCCGCACCAGGCTGAAGATGAAGCTGAGCGGAATATTGTGCATTGAGAGCTGATGAAATTCCCACTTGTTGAGAAAATGAAAGTTCGGAGAAAGGAACCAGGGATATTCTTAGGATTATCTAATCTTGGTGAATTCTCTTTTATATTATTCTTACTTAATTACTATATTATAACCTAAACTATCCATTGAAAATGAATGACATTTAAATTATGTACTTTGTTAAAAACCTTTTTAGTCAGTGATGGGATTTTGTAGTGTATTTAATATTGATGCATTCTTGGCTACAGTATCTTTTAAATTAATCTGATATTCATTGAAAAGTGCTAAAATATTAAAAGCTACTGTTTATTGAATAATGACAAGAATTTAATAATATGTCACATTTAAAAGTATTATGCCATTCATCCACATTGGTCTGTTTGTCAGTGAGGAACAAAGGAAAAAGTATAATAATAAAAAAAAGTTAATAGGGGATGTTTCGTTCTAATAGTACCAATTCTAAGTCAGTAAACTTTAAACACTAAAGCAGCATAAAGATGTTTATAGTGATGTATGTACAAGAAAAAGCCGCACTTCAAGACCTTCTGGGATCAACCTTGGTGTGCTTGTGCCCCACAATGGAAAAGAAAGAAAGAAAGGCAGGCAGGCCCTGGTCGCTTTTGGCATAATTCATGGCAGTACATACAGCTACATTGTAAAATAGAATAACATATCTAAAATAAATTCAGCTGCACACCTCAATAATTAAACAAACTTAATAAATTGTATAATTTTTAAATTAGTCCACATTTTTCCTTCTCTAGTAAATATTAAAAAGGCAAAATGTTTTGTAATTGAGGATATGTCAGTACAACAGTAACACTCGTTATTAAAAATGGTCAGGTCTGGTCTGATACTCGTGACGAATGTTTGATTTGTCATTCGGATGTTTGTGGTTAACATTCAATACATAAAATGTCAAGTGTTGTAAGTGAATCCAAAGCCTTATCAGCGACACTAAATGTTGTTTTATGCTTTCAAAATGTCATCGGTGCAAATGACTGAATAAACGCACTGTGAAGCTCAATAGCACAGGTCGGTCCTTATAAATGTAACCCACCAGTCGTATTGTGCAATTGGACCTTCTGAGGAGGGCAAACTCCTAGAGCAGGAGTGGCACTGGAGCATTGCATCTGTGTCTGAAGTAGCAACTTTCTTTTTGGTTGATAAATGTGCAGTATACGTTTACATACACTACCGGTCAAAGATTTTTAGAACACCTCAGTTTTTAAAGTTTTGATGGAAATGCACACAGTTTAATGTCTTAATGTTTCATGAAGTCAAGGCATAGAACAAATAAACAATGGCAAACAGAAAAACTAAGTCAAATGTTATTCAAAGTTTGGCTCATCAAAGTAGCCACCTTTTGCTGAAGTAATAATCAAACTGTGGTAACCCTTTTGATTCAGAATGCCAGCTGCTCTGTGCAAGTCACCAACTCTGCCTCCAGCAAAAGAACCCCAGACCATCAGTCACACTTTCTCCTCCATACAAACACCCTGCATGATGAACTGGAGATTTCAAATTTTGACTCATTGGTCCACAAGTCTTTCTTCCAGTTAGCAGTAGTCCACAGTTGGTATTTCAAGGCCCTATTTTGTCCTTAAAGGAATGGCTTTCTTACTGCCACTCGCCCTGTCAAATCGGCAGCACAAAGTCTCCTCTTCACAGTAGAAACTGAGATTTGCTTTTGTCGACCTGCTCTGTTAAGCTGTGCTTGAAGCTCTTGTGCTGTGAGGCGCCTCTGATCACACCAGCCGGTGATCTTCACAAACTTGACTTCTGATTGGTTTGTGACTTTGGGTCAGCCAGACCTCAAGAGTTTCTTCTGGTTTCTAACTTCCTTTGGATTGTGTAGGACACCTCCGTACTCCCTGACACTTTGATTTTTTTATGCAAAATTAAAGGCCTACACAGCGTTAATAATGCCCTGCCTCATTTCATTTGTTAATTGCTGTTTTCTTGCCGTTATCACTGTAATATCGTCCAGGTAGTACTTCACAGGGTGTAGTAACACAGTCTACAAAGAGGGTTTTTAAGTAATCCACAGAAGCTGGGACACTTGTGCAAATTGTTTGCATCAACTTGCAAGGCTTCATTTACTTTAATTGCTGCTGAACATCTGTAGGTTGTAACCTGTTAGTTCTTCCCTGAAGAAGGCCCATTTGTAATATTCTTATATTTTCCTTTTTTTCAACTTTTGCTAACCTAATCTTTAAATTTAAACCTCTAGCATTATTTTCATCATTTTTAGATTTTTCACTGCATTTCAACTGATTAAATGCAAAGAAAAACTGGAAAAACCGAGGTGTTTTTGACTGGTAGTGTATACTAAATGTACAAATCTAGTAATTCTGAAGGAAGTTATATTCTTATATGAAATTTTCAGTTGCTGCCATATGCACTTCATATTGAAATTGAATGCTTACTTGTTTTACATGTTTGAAGTACACTGAAAAAAATCTGAAGGAGGATATTTACTTTATACATCAACTTCAATGTTACTTAAAATAATAATTTTGTTGGAATTACATTACTTTTTGTAGTTACATTTAAAAATCTCTCAAATGTCACATTAACATAAGTTAAAACAAAGCCAATAAATTGTTTTCTTTTAACGGAAGCATAATCAGCCTTGAAAACTTTGTTGTAATTACTCAATTATTTTATGCTTACTCAAAATTAACACTTTTCTAATCCTTAAAACAATATTTTAATTTTCCTGATACACAGCTGAATTAAGTTGACTTAACTTAAACCTGTTTTATGTACACGACTGTCCTAATTTATATAAGGTTTGCTATTTTGCATAAAGTTGCACCCCTTTTGTTCCATTGTGGTCCTCACACCTGGAAAGAACATTGTAGACTTTAATTGATTTTTTCCTGAAAGTCGTAGTTGTTTTGTGTGTGTTATGGATATGAAGTTGATTTATGACACTTTTTTTTTCCACGCCCTGCATCACAAAAGCATCTTTTTCTTTATTTTCAATATAACATACAACTGTTAAGATTTTGTGAAAAGCGTAATCAACCAAACTAAATAAATGAATGCTTCTAATTCTTTAGAGTTTATGTTGATATACTATTATAAATGAGTATTTGAATGTTTAGGGCAGGGGTTGCCAAGTCCAGTCCTGAAGGATCAGCGTGGCTGCAGGTTTTCATTCTAACCCTTTTTTTAAATGAGTGCCTTGTTTGTGCTGCTAATTAACTTCTTGTGAATTCATTTTAATTGATTTAAAACGGAAGAGCTTAAATGTATTTAGTAAAAGCAGCCTATTTTAAGGAGAATTTATTTAATTCATTTAGGTGGAAAACATGACATACATGTAAATAAATCCTAAAATGTACTTTTTCGAGTGAGTTGCAATTACTTAACAAATTATAGTAAACTTTTCTCAAAACAGCTGATCTGATACTACTACAAAACCAACTGGCAAACAGAACATGATTACTTATGATGTTTACAAGCCAGTTTATTTACAATCAAACTAGGCAATTCAAAGGAAACTTCTCATAAAAAAGTGAGTAATACTATTAATATTTAAGTGCTGTAGATGCCACATGGGCTGGACGGGCATCTCAGCCAGAGGAGGGGATGGTTCTTTACCCGGACAGGAGGCTCCCAACAGGCAGATAGGCATCCCGGCCTTGGAAGAGAAGAGGATCAGACCTGGAAGGAAAGGCTGGATGTACAGCCCACTGAAAAGGGCTTCATACTCCCCCAGCACGGTAGATGGCATAATTTCTGGATATCAGTGCCCAGTAGAAAGCCAGGAGGACATGACAAGGAGATGTCCTCCGGCAGGGCAGCCCTGCTGGGGTCACTGGGTGCCACAAGAGGGTGCTACAGGGAGACAAGCTGTCTGTTATAATGGACTTTCACATGACCCGGAAATGCTTCCATCAGGCAATGGCCCTGGTGCCGGAAGTACTCCCGGGTCCATAATGAAAGGGACCGCACTCCCTTTCCCAGGCGAGTCGGAGCTGGGAGGATGTGGGACAACACTCGGTTGGAGGAGGGCAGTACGGTGGAGAGAGAAAAAGCGAATGTTGTGCTTGTGTTAACTTTGTGTTACATTTTGTTAATGTTCTTGAGTGTGTGTAATAAACGCACTGTTATTTGAACCCGTGGCTCTTGGTGTGTTCGTGTTGGGGTTTGGGGTCTCGCTGAAGCCCTGCTTTGTATCACTTTGCGCAATGCACAAATTTCAGAACCGGAACGTAGTTTGACATCAGTCTACTATGGATTGCATGCAGCCTCTCGTGCTTTCTTTATAGTGGATGCATTTCCCTTTTTTGTGCATTATTGTAGATCACGTATTACTTCTTCATCAACTGCTGAAAAGACTGCCACTATCTCTGTTACATGTTGTTCAATTTTATGACAATTTTACCTCTAAACTTCTCCAAGCTACCCACAATACATCATGCATCCCATCAGTTTTACCATTAAAGTCCTCAACCTGCAGATACTTCACTCTTCTCTATGCTTTTTGAACTTTGGTTCATGTTGTCTACTGTCGGTTCTCAGTGCTGTTTAAACCTCAGGAGTGCATACGTAATCATGGAATGACAAAGCACATCTCGACTTAATGAGAAACACTCCAAGTTAATGGAACCGACTGAGCCTTGGTTGGTAAACATGGCTTATTCAAGCGAGGTTTTCACAGCTAAGTCTTGACTTCATAAGTGCTCTTTGTAGGATAAACTCCCAGGACTGAAGGCAATTTAGTGTTAAGGGCAGGAATCAGACCTTAACGCACTCTGGCAGATGTTATACATGATTACGCAGGCTACCATTTGAAGGAAGGTACAGAGGACAGTTACCCGTTACTTAACTTGGCTGCCTGGGGCTAATATACGGCTAGTTAATAGCCCCAAAGTTTTGTATTTCAGGAATGGAAGAACGCTAGGGAATGAAGTCCTATAGGCAGGAGTCGGCCCACTCTGATACCCGCCCCCCATAACCAATTAGAATGGGTAAGGGTCCAGAGGTTTATCTGTCCTTTATTAGAGCATTAGTGCTTAGGATTGCAGGGACACCTTGAGCTGTTCTAGTAGAGTGACCCAACGTCTTGTCACTGGCACTTCTGACCTGGGACATGCTTGGAAATCATTCCTTAGCTAGACTTAATGGAATACTCCACCCGAAACTGAAAAGGCATTTCTGTCTTGTGCATGACTGCTGCAAAGCGTGCACAGATAAGATCAAAAGATCATGAAGACCCGCCTCCCCCCTCATCCATTCAGCAGGAGTCCTGTGATACAAACCAAAGCAAAGACGAGTGCCCCAAGGCAGCCATAGAGAATCTGGAGCATGGTGGAGTAGAAGAAAATGGAGAAGAAGCCAAACATCATGAGGTCAACAGCCAGGACAATAAGGATGCCATTGCAGATGGAGAAGCTTATTCGCGACTGCATGGAGAAAGAAAATATTTTAGTTAAGTAGATGATTGTAGCAGTTGGCTTGTGGCACATTGTATTAAAAAAACAGCAAACAATTTGTTCATCTGATTCCATAATTTGTTACCTGCTTTAATTGTGACCCCAAAATTGTTAATGCCAACTATCCTAACTGAATTCCAGTCTTCATGTTCTACCTGAGTGCTTTCTGTTACTCATCCTTAAGGAACACTCGGGCTGCTGCCATGTTACTAACCAGAAGCCAGCGTCTGAATGATGACTTAATCAAACCCATTATTTTTCTTAATATTTGGTTTCAACACTAATCATTAAGGCTTTTTTTGATTTTTTTGCTATTGATTTATTCATATACTGTATATGCATTGATAATAATAAACCAAATCTGTTAACTTAGAAGGTAGAGTCATATGAAAAAGTAACTACACCCCCATGGAAATTGTTGATTTTTTCAACACACAGTATCTGACAAGATAGATAGATACTTTATTAATCCCAAGGGGAAATTCACATTCTCCAGCAGCAGCATACTGATAAAGGCAAACAGTAGATCTTCATGCAGATAGTGTCTAGAGATAAAGATGATATACTTTGTTTTGCACACTTGCCCAACAGTCTCTAACATCAGAACATTGTAACATTAGAACAATCTGGAAGAGAACAGGCCTTTCAGCCCAACAAAGCTCGCCAATCCTCTTCACTTAATTCTTCTAAAATAACATCAAGTCGAGTTTTGAAAGTCCCTAAAGTCTTACTGTCTACCACACTACTTCGTAGCTTATTCTAAGTGTCTATCGTTCTTTGTGTAAAGAAAAACTTATGTTTTATGTGCAAAATTTAGCCTTAACATGTTTCCAAATGTGTCCCTGTGTTCTTGATTAACCCATTTTAAAATAACAGTCTTGATCCACTGGACTAATTCCCTTCATAATTTTAAACATTTCAATCATGTCATCTCTTAATCTTCTTTTGTTTAAACTGTATAGGCTCAGCTCTTTTAATCTTTTCTCATAATTCATCCCCTCTAGCCCTGGAATCGGCCCAGTCGCTCTTCTCTGGACCTTTTCTACCACTGCTATGTCCTTTTTGTAGCCTGAAGACTAAAACTGCACACAGGACTCCAGATAATGTCCCAGGAGACAAGGAAGTGAGACAAAAGGACTGCTCCTCAACTGTCTCCACACTTAAAAGCTTATCCCAGTCTGTCCACCTTAGACTTTGCCACATCTGCTCAAAATTTGCCCTAATAAAGTTAAAATAAAAAATGTTAGTCTTTGCTTCTGCACTCTTACAATATACTGAAAATTGTATTATATTATGGTCCCCTGACCCTAGTGGTTCAATCATCTCTACACCCTCATCATTTCTATCCTGATTATTACAAAATACTAAATCCAGACGAGCTTCACCCCGTGTTGGTGCTTTAACATGCTGTGTTAGAAAACAGTCACTGATTACTTCTAAAAACTCCTGCTCTTGTACTCCTCCATCTGTAAGGTTATCCCAGTTAATATTTGGATAATTTAAGTCCCCCATGACTATAATATCTCCCTGTAAACTTGCCTTTTTGATATTACTAAAAAGATGTGTGTTGAAATTACTGTCTGAATTAGGTGGTCTATAACACATTCCTAAAATAAGACCTCTTTCCCTAATATTTTCCAGGTGAAGCCACATGTCCTCACTAAGATGGGTCTCACTAAGAGGACTTACATTAAATTCTGTTTGATGTAAAAAGCAACTCCACCTCCTTTTCTGTTCTGTCTATCCTTCCTAAAAATGTGTATCGCTCTATGTTACATTCATCCCCCTCTTTGTTATTTCTCCAGGTGTCATTGGGTCAGTGACATTTTTGACAACTCCTCCATGTAAAATTCCTTCATTCCTTCATTTGCGAGATGTTTGTAGGTCTTCTTGCATGTACTGCCAGTTTCAACCCCTACAGCATTTCAGTGGGATTCAAATTAGAGCTTTGACTAGGCTTGTTCTTAACCCTCCATATCTTCATTTTGAGCCATTCCTTGATTCATTTGCTAGTGTGCTTTGGGGCATTGCCATGTTTTTATTTCTGCTTCAATTTCAATGTTTGGACAGGTGGCCCCACATTTTCCTCAAGCACACTTTGATATGATGCAAAATTAACAGTTGACTTGCTGACTGGAAGCTGCCCTGGCCCTGAAGCAGCAAAGCAACCCCAAATCATAATATTTCCACAACCTTGCTTCATAGTTGGTTTGAAGTTCTTCTCCTGAAATGTGATCTTTAGTTTGTACTAAACATGTCTGCTGTTCTTTCACTCATCTGTCCAGAGCACATAGTTTCAGAAGGCCGGATTTATTCAAGTATTGCTTATTCTACAGAGATATTCTAAAATGGCCAGGACACATTTGTTGGCACCCCTAGAAAAGATAGATAGGTCTGAGATTTCAGATTCTGATTCCGATTTCAATCTATTTTCTTGAATTAGTATCAAACATGTCTCCAATTGTCCAATTAGTCACTCAGCCCACTTAAATGAAGAAAACTCATCACTCTTTTGCTTGGTATCACTGTGTATCCCGCACTGAACATGAACCAGAAAAAGCAAAGGAGAGAGTTGTCTGAGGACACCAGAAAGAAAACATTTGTATTAACAACATTAATTCAGACAACTTTAAATTAGAATGTGGTACTAAACAAGGATGCCCCTTGTCACCACTGCTTTTTGCAATCGCCATTGAGCCACTGGCAGTTCACTGCCAAAATGCTTCTGAGATAAACGGGATTATCAGAGAAGGACTTGAAAACAAAATGTCTCTATATGCAGATCATATGGTACTATATAAATCAGATCAACAAAATACTGTGCCTGCAGTCCTAATAGCACTAACAGAATTTCAAAAGATATCTGGACTCTGAATTAATTTGAATAAAAGTGTGCTGTTTCCAGTGAATTCTCAAGCACACAACATTAGATTGGACACCTTCCCTTTTGTCATCGCAGATCAGTTTAAATACCTAGGAGTAAACATCACAAGTAAACATAAAGCTCTTTATCAACAAAAGTTTGCCTTCTGCATGGAAAAATTAAGCAAGACTTGCATAGATGGTCAACCCTTCATCTCACTTTAGCTGGAAGAATTAACACTGTCAAGATGAATATCCTTTGTAAGCTCCTTTTTCTATTTCAAAACATTCCAATATACATCAATAAATCATTTTTTAAGAAATTAGATTCAATCATAACCTCATTTATTTGGAATTTAATACATCCATGTATCCAAAGATCGACCCTACAAAGACTTAAGGTGAAAGGTGGTATGGCTCTACCCAAATTTCAGTTTTGTTACTGGGCAGCAAATATACAAACTTCTAAAACCTGGATATGGACACAAATAGATGAACATACACAGGCTTGGTCTGCAATAGGAATAAAATCCTGCAGTACTTCTTTATATTCCTTTCTTTGTACCCCAATAATACTAACAACCCAATTGTGCTTCACTCACTCAGAATATGGAAACAATGTAGGACGTATTTTAAGATAAAGAAGCATTTAACTGTGGCACCTCTGCACAAGAACCACCTTTTTCAACCCTCCCAAACATATGCAGTTTTTAATGTCTGGAAAACATTCAGGATTAAATCATTTAGAGATCTGTACGTAGACAATGTCTTTCCATCCTACAAACAAATTACAATCCAAATTTAACTTTCCAGCAACCTCATTTCTTTCACTACCTTCAAATTAGAAACTTTTTTAAACAGAACCTGCCCAATTTTCCTTACCTCCCACCTCCCTTTATGCTGGAAAAAATATTGCTCAGTCTTGAGGACTCAGATATCCATCCATCCATTTTCCAACCCGCTATATCCTAACTACAGGGTCACGGGGGGTCTGCTGGAGCCAATCCCAGGGCACAAGGCAGGAACCAATTCCGGGCAACTACCATTGAGACACAAGCTGAACACCAAGGTCAAGAAACATCATTGACTGATTGCACCATCTACCCCTTTTTGAATGATAGTGGGCTCAGTGGAAGAAGAGCCAGGAGGACTCCACTGTTGAAGGACAAAAATAAAAAAAAGCCAGGCTAGAATTTGCTAAAATGACAAGCCAACAATGGCTCATTGAGGATTCTGCATTGTTCTTTTCTTGTCATCTTGCTTTGGTGCTCATTTCTCAAACTAACTGTGGGCTGATTAATATCCTTTGAAATTACTTTGCAACCCCTTCCAGTTTTATGCAGTTCAGAGGTTCCTGAGGCATGCTTCACATCGGCAGATGCTTCTTGTGAGTAGCAAATTCAAAATGTTTGAGTCTTTTTTTATTGGTCAAAGTGCCTCTAAACCACACCTCCAATCTCGTTTCATTGGCTGGTGTCCAGGTTTCCTAACCCCTGACTCTAATTTGCTTTTATTGAAGTCATCAGCCTAGAGGGTCTCATACTTTTTCCAACCTATAATGTGAAAGTTTGAATGAGGAATTTAATATCTACCTTAGATGATGATCAGACCATATTGTAAGACAATGTATGCATAAATGCAGTTGTTTCCAAAAGGTTCAATGACCTTTCCCTGCCACTGTAATGAGCAAATCACTTCACCTAAATCTGCAGAGACAAGAGCTGTTTAAAGCCCAGGTAGAATGTTTAGGGCTTTAAAAATACTTGACCAGAGCATCTCAAAGTCCAATTTACATACAAAATAGAGAAAAAAGTAATTAAATAGTGTTGGAAAAACCTAAGGAAATACTGGAACTGCTTGAGATGAAAAGCTATGATAGAAACCTAGAAAAATATTTATTCTACAGGGCCTGAGTTGCCTTGAAAGCTTGCACATTGTAATCTTTTTAGTTAGCCAATAAAAGTGTTATTTTACTTGACTTCTCACTACACACATAATGGCTAACACTGTACAAGACCCTAATACTACAGACATACAAGACACTGAAATGTCCTGCTACTACATGGAATTGATACCTGGTGGAAGAAACTGACACACAGGGACATTGACATCTTCTTCTTAACGGAATGCAAAAAGGAAAATCTTATCCCAAAAGGCATCATGATATGGAATTCAACCATACAAACCTATAATATATTTAAGATGTCCCACTTAAAGGTTTTCCAATGTTGTTATTTGTCCTAGTGTCTAAATAAACTCGGGGAACTCCAGTTTCTGTATGACATTTTGCCTGAAGAAGGGGCCTGAGGTGCCTTGAATGCTTGCATATTGTAATCTGTTCAGTTAGCCAAGAACAGGTGTCATTTTACTTGACTTCTCACTACATTCATAATGGCTAACACAGTACAACACCCTAGTACTTCTACAGGATGAAATAATCTGACTTAAATGCAGGCTGAGTTCATAATATTAGAACATTGGACCAAGCTAGATGAAAACAGGCCATTCAGCCCAACAAAGCTCGCCTGGCCTATCCACTTATTCTTCTAAAATAATATCAAGTTGAGTTTTGAAAGTCCCTAAAGTCTTACTGTCTACCACACTACTTGGTAGCTTATTCCAAGTGTCTGTGGTTCTCAGTGTAAAGAAAAACTTCCTAATGTTTGTGCAAAATTTACCCTTAACAAGTTTCCAACTATGACCACGTGTTCCTGATGAACTCATTGTAAAGTCACCGTCTCTATCCACTGGACTAATTCCCTTCATAATTTTAAACACTTCAATCATGTCACCTCTTAGCCTTCTTTTGCTTAAACTGAAAGGACTCAGCTCTTTTAATCTTTCCTCATAATTATGAATAGATGATCTAACTAGCAGCAGGCTGCTTTTCACTTATTCACCCCTAAGAATACAGTCAATTCTCCTTGGCCCAGTGATGTTTCAAATGCATTAGATGTTTGGCACTCAGTTTGCTATTCAGTTTGAACTTTTTTCTGTGTAATGTCTACTTTAAAATCTTTTTGAGTTTCAGACATGGCATTCGTTGCCTTAATGGAGCACTGTATCAAATTATACTGAGCATAAACAATATGGATATGAACGTGCTTAACATGTATATGGATGCTGATGACCATAGTTACAAATAATGTAGAAATGTAAAGGTTAGGTGGCCTGTCCTTTGCTTTTAAGACAGACATTGGCTCAGCCTAACACTGAGTTTGTGTAACATTATTGTGTACCCCAGTTTAGGCTTACAGGAAATCTTAATTGGCTTTTCCTCCATTGTTCTGCTTCATTGGACTACACACTGTCAATATAAAAGAGTACCTGTGCTGAGAAGATGATAATGGTGAAGGAGATGATCACTGTACTTCCAAGTGCAATTATGACCGCTGTGGTATCATGGAATGAAGCCACTGCTCCCACCATGAAGGACAAGCTCAGCGTCACAACACCCTAAGGGAAACAATCAGAGTTGTGTTAGAACATTTAAAAGAGTCTTCAAGAGCGCTTGGAGTACAGAGCCCGAAGGTCATTCAAAATAACTCTCTTACCAGTGCAATAATATTCCAGGGAAATCTCCTCCTCAACGACCCACCGAACTGAAGGACGATGGCCACAACAGCAAACACACAGTAGGAGGTTATGTAGACCCAAATGTTGGACTTGATGTAATTCTTCACAACATTTGCGAAGGTGAAAATGCACACAATGCCGAAAGTTACCAACAGCTGCATGGTGACCACTGCAAATACCTGAAAGCATTTTGAAAGCAAGAATAAAGGTTATCAGGTGGGTGCTTTCTCAACTTGTGGAAGTATTTTTGGTTTAAACTTTGATGTATTTTTTCTATACAGCTTACTATATCTTATATATGAAACCAGTTTTATACACGTGTGTACTCATATGTACTCAGGATACATTAGAACTTTAGAACAATCTGGATGAGAACTGGCCATTCAGGACAACAAAGCTCGCCAGTCCTCTCCACTTAATTCTTCTAAAATAACATCAAGTCGAGTTTTGAAAGTCCCTAAAGTCTTACTGTCTACCACACTACTTGGTAGCTTATTCCAAGTGTCTGTGGTTCTCAGTGTAAAGAAAAACTTCCTAATGTTTGTGCGAAATTTACCCTCAACAAGTTTCCAACTATGACCACGTGTTCCTGATGAACTCGTTGTAAAGTCACAGTCTCGATCCACTGGACTATTTCCCTTCATAATTTTAAACACTTCAAACATCCATCCATCCATTATCCAACCCGCTATATCCTAACTACAGGGTCACAGGGGTCTGCTGGAGCCAATCCCAGCCAACACAGGGCAGGACGCCAGCCCACCGCAGCACTTCAACCAGGTCACCTCTTAATTTTCTTTTGCTTAAACTGTAAAGGCTCAGCCCTTTTAATATTTCCTCATAATTCATCCCCTGTAGCCCTGGACTCAGCCTAGTTGCTCTTCTCTGGACCTTTTCTAGTGCTGCTATGTCCTTTTTGTAGCCTGGAGACTGAAACTGCACACAGGACTCCAGATGAGGCCTCACAAACAGAGTCAAGAACAGTTTTTTCCCATAAGCCATAACCATTCTAAACTCACACATGCACTGACTACACAGTCTAACCCCCCGACCCCTGGACTTCCTTCTATCCATCAACTGTGCAATATCCAATATCTAAATGGTATTGATAATAACTGTGCAATATCTGTATACTGTACAATGTCATTACTCTCAGGGTCCAACATCCACTACTCACTGCACATGATCATCATTATTGTGCAATATTTAAATTATGTGCAATAACCCAATAGTGCAATATAGTGAATCCCTCGCTATATCACGCTTCGACTTTCGCGGCTTCACTCTATCGCAATTTTTTCTCATACACGCTTACGTCACTACACATGCGCTTTCTGAGAACTTTTATCTAAGCCCCACGATGGCTCCTAAACGTGCTGCTTTTTGTAAGCCTTCTGACAATGAAACTAAGCGCCGGAGGAAGATGCTTACCATCCAGGAGAAGGTGAAACTCTTGGATATGATCAAAGATGGCAATACCCTACAAAAGCCTCCTCACGCATATGAAAAGATAGCGCCAGCAACTGCCTATCAAGATGTTCTTCAGCCGTGCACCCAGACACCCATAGCCTACTCCTAGTACTCCTTCAGCGGAAGAAGACAACGACGCACCACCTGAAGACTCTCCTACTGAGCTTGTGCCTTCATAGGTTAGTGGTTGTGTGTAAGAACCGTGTGTGTGTGTAATTAAATGTACAGTACAATAATAATGATATTTGTAACATCTAATAAGTCTTATTTTCTCTTATTTTGCCTAATATATTGGGTAATACGAGTGTAATGGTGACTAAAGGGTGTTATTTCATGTCTAGAGGGCTCCTATAATGTTAAAAAACATATTTAGAAGGTCGTAAACAGGTTTTCTATACTCTAACTGCGAAAATATTTGATTTATAAATAAAGAATCCTACTTCGCGAAAATTCATTTATCGCGGTAGAGTCTGGAACGGATTAACCGTGATAAACGAGGGTTCACTGCAGTTATTATTCTTTCCATATGTATATAGCATTGCAGAACTTTTTTGCAACTTTTCGCAACTTTTTGCACCATTTGTTCATGTGTTTATTTACTTGTTGTGTTCTACATATATGTCTGCACTGAAGAAGCTGCTTTTAATCAAATTGTACCCGTGTATAGTGACAATAAAAGGCATTGTATTCTATTCTACTAGTGCGTTACTAGAGCAGAGCAGAACCTCCTTGGACTTGTATTCCACACATCAGGGCGCTATATAACCTATCATTATTATTATTGTACAAAGGATGCCCTTTAGCCTCATCCAGAACAGGGCACAGCCTGGATCAGCAGATAAGTTGTGCACTTTAAGTTTCTAACTTTCAAAGTAACTTTAGCAGTCTACAAGAGGATTTACTGCGTCTCAGCAGTCGCTCTTATCCATGTCTACGTCAGCCTCAGCACGTCTCTGTCTAGTTGGCTCAAGTAAAACAAAGAGTTCACTTGACTCTCTCTAGTAGATCTGTTGAATTAAAAGATCAATACATCAACACGTATTCAAACCCCTTCACTTTTTACACATTTTGTTATGTTACAACCTTATGCTAAAATTTACAGTGCCCTTCATAATATTTGGGACAAAAACACATTTTTCATAATTTACCCCTCTGCTCCATAGTTTAAAGTTACAAAGCAAACAATTTCGATGTGATGAAAGTGCGCATTGCAGACTTTCCTTTAAGGGTATCTGCATACACTATATAAATGGTGTGTGAATGTGTGTGTTTGCCCTGTCCAGGGTTTGTTCCTGCCTTGTGCCCTGTCCTAGCTGGAATAGACCCCAGCAAGACTCAACCAGCCCACCCTAACTGAATCTGGGCTTGATTGAGTGGGTTAGAAAATGCCATGACAGAAATATTCAGACTCTTGTCTCAGTAATTAGTTGAAGAATATTTGGCAGCCATTGCTGTCTGTGGAGTCTTTTTGGGTCTGACACAAGAAGTGAATTTGGGGATTTTCTGCCATTTTTCTCTACAGATTCTTTCAAGCTCTGTCAGGATGGATGGACACTGTCACTGCACAACTATATTCAGGTCTCTCCAGAGATATTCACAGAGCTGTATACTCTCCCAGTGATCATCACCTTCTTGCATTACTGTGTGTAGTATGGTGGTGTTGTTTGCTGATATTTCAGTCTCCTTGATGATTGTCTGTAGATGGAGGGTAGCAGTAAGTATACTTCTTCTTCTTGTTTCGGCTGCTCCCGTTAGGGGTTACCACAGCAGATCATCTTCTTCCATATTTTTCTGTCCTCTGCATCTTATTCTGTTACACCCATCACCTGCATGTCCTCTCTCACCACATCCATAAACCTTCTCTTAGGCCATCCTCTTTTTCTCTTGCCTGGCAGCTCTATCCTTAGCATCCTTCTCCCAATATACCCAGCATCTCTCCTCTGCACATGTCCAAACCAACGCAATCTCGCCTCTCTGACTTTGTCTCCCAACCGTCCAACTTGAGCTGACCCTCTAATGTCCTCATTTCTAATCCTACCCATCTTCGTCACACCCAGTGCAAATCTTACCATCTTTATCTCTGCCACCTCCAGCTCCATCTCCTGCTTTCTGGTCTGTGCCACCGTCTCCAACCCATATAACATAGCTGGTCTCACTACCATCCTGTAGACCTTACCTTTCACTCTTGTGGATACCCGTCTGTCACAAATCACTCCTGACACACTTCTCCACCCATTCCACCCTGCCTGCACTCTCTTTTTCACGTCTCTTCCACAATCCCCATTACTCTGTACTGTTGATCCCAAGTATTTAAACTCATCCACCTTCGCCAACTCAACTGCTTGCATCCTCACCATTCCACTGACCTCCCTCTCATTTACACACATGTATTCTGTCTTGTTCCTACTCACCTTCATTCCTCTCCTCTCTAGAGCATATCTCCACCTCTCCAGAGTTTCCTCAACCTGCTCCCTACTATCGCTACAGATCACAATGTCATCAGCAAACATCATAGTTCACGGGGACTCCTGTCTAATCTCATCTGTCAACCTGTCCATCACCATTGCAAATAAGAAAGGGCTCAGAGCCGATCCCTGATATAATCTCACCTCCAACTTGAATGCATCAGTCACTCCTACCACAGACCTCACGACTGTCACACTTCCCTCGTACATATCCTGTACAACTCTTACGTACTTCTCTGCCACTCCCGACTTCCTCATACAATACCACAGCTCCTCTCGAGGCACCCTGTCATATGCTTTCTGCAGGTCCACAAAGACGCAATGCAACTCCTTCTGGCCTTCTCTAAACTTCTCCATCAACATCCTCAGAGTAAACATTGCATCTGTGGTGCTCTTTCTTGGCATGAAACCATACAACTGCTCACTAATCATCACCTCACTTCTTAACCTAGCTTCCACTACTCTTTCCCATAACTTCATGCTGTGGCTCATCAATTTTATCCCCCTGTAGTTACCACAGTCCTGCACACCCCCCTTATTCTTAAATATCAGCACCAGTACACTTCTCTACTCCTCAGGCATCCTCTCACTTTCCAAGATTCCATTAAACAATCTGGTTAAAAACTCCACTGCCATCTCTCCTAAACACCAAACTAAAAAAAGAGTAGTAAAAAAACACTTAAAGTACACCAGTGAGTCTGGGTCCTGTTGAGTAATCAGTGCAAACCAAAATGTAACATATTAAGCAATAATTACGATTACATGATAAGACACATTAACTGTAGGAGGATTTGCTTCTCTTTTTTATCTGAAGCAACAATCCAGCTTGGATTCTAAAATATATATTATATATACAAGGGTGGGCAAAAGTAGATTTTACAGTTGTTACTGTATGGAAAACGACATACAGGTTATGATGATTGCAATAGCTTCATTAACTCAATAACTTTATTAACTCAAAAGAATGTCACAATGGCACAGTGCACTTAGGTACAGTCTCATAAGGGCTCAAATTGACAGCCTTGTGTACTCCCAACTGTAAACTTACTTTTGCCCACCCCTGTATATATACTGTCATATGTGCATGTCAGAGGGTTACCTCATCCAAGGTAAGTAATACCACCCCGGAACACAAGGGGGTGCTGTTGATAACGGTGTCATCGACTTTTATACCCACAGCTCCAAGAAGACACCCAATGAGGCCAACTGACTCTGCCCCTTACTGTCGGAGGTCTATAAATCTGAGGAGCTCAGGGAAGGTGGCATCTTATCTTGGACATAGAACCAGCCCAGGACTGGGCTCTGCCCCAGACTGACCACTCGGCAGACTCTTTATGAGAAGGCACTGCAACCTGTTAGATGTTTGTTTGTTTGCACCATCGAATGCTATTTCTTTTGTTATTGGCACCATTATAAAAATGGGGTGACCAGAGTGGCACCCCAAAATTTATTCTTTGGACTTGTGTTGTACCTCACATGACCATAATACACACATTCATACACACACCCATACACCTTAAATTTAGCTATTTTTTTTTTAATTAAAAAATAAATATTAAAAAAAATTACTTTTCTGATGAAAGCTCTCCGAACAGATTTGTCTTCATACTCAGTTGCCACCACTTCCACACAGCCGGGTGGTAATGCGTCATTTCCTGTTACAACTACAACTAAAGGTAAATAAAAACAATTACTAAGACATCAGCTGGACATAAAGTACTTGACTTAAACTTGAAAAAGTAACATGTAGTACCTGTGTCCGGACCATTTATTGTGTTATAATTTGAATTCAGTGAAGGCTCCGGTTTGTTGGCATACTCACTGGCACAGACCGCTGAGGAAACACATGAAAATACAAATAAAATAAATACATACATACATACATACATACATACATACATACATACATACATACATACATACAGTTACTGGTTAAAAGTTTTAGAACACTTCAGTTTTTCAGTTTTATACACGCAGTTTAACGTCTAGTTCTGATATAGGCTTGAGGTGTATTGTGGGTCATTGTCTGGCTGTAGGATGAACTCCTGACCTACTAGAAGCACACTAGAAGGTACTGTGGGGGGCTGCAAAATGCTATGGTAACTCTTTTGATTCAGAATGCCAGTCACCCACTCTGCCTCCAGCAACAGAAGCCCAGACCATCACACTTCCTCCTCCATGTTTGACAGTCGGTGTCACACACTGAGGAACCAGCCTTTCACAAACACAACAGCATATAAACAACCTGTGTGACGAGCAGAAGATTTCAAACTTTGATTCATTGGTCCATAAGACTTTCTTCCAGTCTGCAGTAGTTCACAGCTGGCATTTCATGGCCCAGGTAAGCCTTGCTTTCTTATTTCGTCCTTAAAGGAATGGCTTTCTTACTGCCACTCGCCCCGTCAAACCTGCAGCACAAAGTCTCCTCTTCACAGCACAAACTGAGATTTGCTTTGGTCGACCTGTTCTGTTAAGCTGTGCTTGAAGCTCTTGTGCTGTGAGGCGCCTCTGATCACACCAGCTGGTGACCCTCACAAACTTGACTTCTGATTGGTTTGTGACTTTGGGTCTGCCAGATCTTTTACTATCGGAGTTTCTTCCAGTTGCATTTGCATTGTTGGACACCACCGTACCCACCGACACTTGGATTTTTTTAAATTTCTCTAATGAAAAGGCCTACACTTCTAAGAGTATTAATGCTCTGCCTCGTTTCATTTGTTAATTGCTGTTTTCTTGCCTTTATCACTGGCAGCACTTCACAGGGTGTAGTAACACAGCTTGTTCCCACTCTGCTTTAAGACAGACAGAGAGATTTTAAGTAATCAACAGAAGTTGGGACACTTGTGCAAATTGTTGCAAGGCTTCATTTACTTTAATTGCGTCTGAACATCTGTAAGTTGTAATCTATTAGTTGTTCCCTTAAGAAGGCCCATTTGTAATATTCTGATTTTTCCTTTTTTTCAGTTTTTGCTATCCTAAACTTTAAACCTCTGGCAGTTTATTGATTACCTTTTCACCTTTTTGGTGTTCTAAAACTTCTAACCAGTAATGTAATTATAAATAAAAATATTTAGATGAATCTGTTTAGAACAATGGGTGGTGCTATCAGATAATCCACCATTAAATACAAAATAACAAAACAGATCTCAAGTTGGTTTCTAGAGCACCGCAGGTTTTTGTTCCAAGTTAAAGACCTTATTATATCACACAACATTTTTCAGGGTTTTCATTCGTAGTTTTTATTTACCCAATCTTAGCGCCTTGGGGGCTGTTGGCGTTGCCCTCCCAATAAGATCAGTTGCCGAGTCTGATGTGCCCAGTGACTCAGTCCAAGACTCGCTCCACTTTCCTTGTGCTGACACCCGGTCGTTCACTGGGCTTTGCTTCTTTGTGTGCTTTCACTAAAGCTGCATTATTTTTGTGGTTACTGGTTATAGTCACATTTGGGGATATCCTTTTTAGTTCTATTTACTGTTTGTCATGATTATTGCTCTCGTTTTCTTTGTAATAATTTCTCATTGTAATAATAATAATTCTTTGCATTTATGGAGCGCTTTTCTCACTACTCAAAGTACTCAGCAATTGCAGGTTAAGGGCCTTACTCAAGGGCCCAACAGAGCAGAGTCCCTTTTTGGCATTTACAGGATTTGAACCGGCAACCTTCTGATTACCAGTGCCGATCCCTAGCCTCAAAGCCACCACTATGCCTCCGTAATCTTTCATGAGAGCTGTTAGCCAGGAGCAGTGTTTAAAATCTACTTCACTATTTTACTTGAGTATCATTTGAGAATATCTGCTTTACTTGCTTATAAATTCACACAATGCTTTATTTCGTCAGTCACTTAAAATCCGCCTGTCCCATTAGTGTGCTCTCTGCTGAACGAGCCTACAGTCACCGATGTGTCCTGCTTCGCACCGCATGCTAATGTAAAGTTATGTTGTCACTTAAGCATTAAATTAGAGAAGTAAATGTTCCTTATATTAGAATGAGAATATGAATATACCTACATTTAGATCCGCAATGTTAATTCCTAGTCTTCATTAGAGGGGTTAAGCACTCGTTCAATAATAAGTCCATTCTGTATCTGACTGAGAGTGCGAGCTACAATAACATCACAATTAGTTTGAGGTCCTAACACACCAAAGTAGTTGTCAGGGACTGACTAAGGTAATGTAGGTGTGCCCGCACTGGCAGTCATGATAATTTCACTCCCTGCTGGAACAACCACTGTGCTGAGCACTGAAACATATAGCAGTAATGTTAATAATATACAAGAAGCTATGCCACTATCCCACCGCTGCCACCAAATGTAACAAGGTTTGTCTTCTAAGGTGGATGGAATCCTTTTTGGGAACAAAAAAAAAACTGAATGGAGGCAGATTTCTGTTCCAAATACAAGCTGTATTCTCTGCAGCTGCTAGCACATGGTCAGGACAAAACCAAAAAACAACAATCGGACTTCCTCTCGCATATCCTCCCAGATCTTGAATGCTTAACTTTATAAACACTACTTTCTAACACATTATACTTAAAACTTAACAGAGAAATTAACATTGCAGATCTAAATGTAGGTATATTCATATTCTCATTCTAATGTAATGAACATTTACTTCTCTAATTTAATGCTTAAGTGACAACATTACTTTACACTACTACTTTAATCTGCACGTACTTTAGTGAGTATAGTACAACACCCAAAGCTCCCTTTTTCTGTGCGCAATATCACAAAAAAGATGGAAGGATCCACAGGTGATTCTGCCACACCCACTTCTTATTTAAACTCAGTTGAAGAAGACGAACAACAATTCCATGTTTAGCTTTCAGTGAATGAAAGAGTCCCTGTACCCCATGAAATGTGTTTTGTCAAGTGAAGTATTGGTGTTCAGTAAACTCTTCATCAAACCTCAAAAACACACAGCGCCCAGGGCTGTGGCTGTCCTGCGTTTCATCTTAACAGAATGTCAGAATCGTGCGTGGGTTACTATGGCAGTCCGTTTTAATATTTAATACATTTTCCTTGATTTCAGCAGTTACAACGCTAATATCGCCAGTTTTTAAATTTGATATCAAGCTTTTAAAATTTACTATTAAGCTTTGGAAATTTTATATCCAGTTTTTAAAATTTGATATTGTGTTTTTGAAAATTAATTTTAAAAAAAGAGAGCTAAAATACTAATATATTGTATTATGGTGGGCCATTAATCCATTTTTCATTTTGTATATAACTTGACATCATGCTTTTAAAATTTGTTAGAGCTTTTGAAATTTGATAAAGATTTTGAAATTTGACGTAGCTTTTTTGAAATTCGATGTCACAGTTTTAAAATTTGATATCACGGTTTTGAAATTTGATATCAAGTTTTTAACATATGAATGTGCTTTTCTTCATCTATTTCTCGCATACGCAATACAAGTGTCGCACATTCCCCCTCCTAATGACAGGATACATTTAAAGGTCTCACATAACCATCTGGATCGCTTTTGCCGTCTTTTTTTTCATTACAAATAACTTTTGTTTTTAAATTTTGAACATCTCTATCCCTCAACTCGCAAAACAGCGAAACCGGATGTTGTTTTCTTACCGTTATGATGTCTCGCAATGCCCCCTAGTGGAACCTTCCAGATTTGCATAAAGCACGCGCGCAAGGCTAGACAGTACAGCGCCGGCACAGCAGCAGCGTCCTATGCTCGGCAAGGTGACTTGCGTTACGCAGTTCAATTACTGATTAAAGCAACGTGTAACCTAACTCAGTACTTATTTTATTTAATTATTTTTATTAAGTACGAATACATGTGTTATTTTTTAATGCCAGCAGCACTGGGTGCAAGGCAAGATGCAAACATAACGGGTCAGTCCTTTGTGGTGCTCAACCCCAGATCAAGTAGATAGATAGATAGATAGATAGATAGATAGATAGATAGATAGATAGATAGATAGATAGATAGATAGATAGATAGATAGATAGATAGATAGATTATTAATCCCAATGTAGAAAAAGAGCTAACAGAACCCAATAAATAAAGTGTTAGTATAGCTAAGCATGCACCCAAACTAACCCAGCTAAACTTATTTATAAAACACAAAAAATCTATCACAAGCGTAATGCTTATTTTTGAATTTACGTTGGACGATGGTGACGTTTAACTCTTTTTGTGTGAACTTTAATGACGTCTGAGCGTTGTGACAAAGAAGAACTCCAGAAGATGACTAGCACAGGTATACGCAGATTATTAACAAAGCAGATTTCTGCCTTAAGTGGGTTATTCACGTTAACCCAGTTACGTGTGTGCGTGTAAATGCACGGGTCTCTCTGCTCTACTGCGTGTGCCCATCACATACCCGCCTTGGTGTTTGTACTGCTTGAACTGTGCGTTCGTGTTTTGTGTGCCTTTATTGTGCTTTTTTCTGGTGTTGTACGCGTCATTAATATAAATTATAGCACCGGGCTGTTTTAATATATGGGCACAATGGGCGCTGGCCCATCGTAAAAAACTGCTACTAAAAAAATAGCAGAGTACTGTAAATGTTTAAGAGCAAGGCACCACGTGTGGCGTGAAAGTGGATTAGTACATTTATTTTAAAATGTCTTTGCACAGAGTTCTTGTGGGTCAAGCAGTGAATTATTAATTATAATTATTCCTATTATTTTTTTTTACTAAATCTTATTTTCCAGGTTTCTTTGTTGATAAGCTGTGGTTGAAGAATTTATTGATAACAAAACATGTAGCGCGCACGCCAAAACGACTGATGTAACAACTAACAAAGTGGCATTTTTGATACCATTTTTACAAAGTTTACTGTCCGCCGTCAATCACAGAGCACCCCAGTTAGACGACTGTAATAAACACACATTCAAACTCAAAACGCAGACATCATCACATCGCTGTGTGTTGACGTCGTGCAGCAATACAGTCTTATGATTCGGCGGAGTGGAGTGAGAATGCGGTTCAAAGTAGAGAAAGAGCTTTCGCATGCAGCTGAAGACACACCAATGCTGAGTGCCGTGATGCAAACATGGCTCTGACATGCAGGATACTAGATGCGTGTTTGTGGAAGCCGCCACCGTCTTTTTCTAGAGCTTTTTTCCAATTAGTGTAGCTGTGTTTGGTGAATATGTCCTCGCGGTCCGAATTGGAAACACTAAATTTGCGGCAGGCAAAGTAAAATCTGCCATCACGGACAACAGAATATTCAAGCCATGGACGAGACTGATACCAGCTTGCACTAAAACATCCGAGTGTCTTTCCGAATGCGCGCTTGGGATAATTAATTAAAATGGGCTGGGATGGGCTATCCATATTTAGCCTAAGTCAGGCAGACCAGACTGTATATTTTGTTGAAGGCAGAGGTTTGGAGTACCTGACACGGGCGCAGAGCTGGAGGATTGTGTAGGCTTATCTACATCTTTTGGAGTTTCAGTTCCCGACGTGGGTGTGCTGTGCTCCGTGTTGGTAGCAGTGGTGATGGGCTCAACCATGGAGCCAGCAGCTTGCGGAGAGACAGAGGTTGAAGATGTCTGCTTTTTAATAAGCCAGCTATGGCAGCATTAAGAAGAAGGACACCTCACGCCTGGACAAACTGGTGAGGAAGGCAGGCTCTATTGTTGGCATGGAGCTGGACAGCTTGACATCTGTGGCAGAGCGACGGGCGCTCAGCAGGCTCCTATCAATTATGGAGAATCCACTGCATCCACTAAACAGTATCATCTCCAGACAGAGGAGCAGCTTCAGCGACAGACTGCTGTCACTGTCCTGCTCCACTGACAGACTGAGGAGATCATTCCTCCACCAAACTATGCGATTCTTCAATTCCACCCTTGGGGGGTAAACGTTATCATTATATAAAGTTATTGTCTGTTTTTACATGCATTTTTATTACTCTTTATTTTAATATTGTTTGTTATTAGTATGCAGCTGCTGGAGTATGTGAATTTCCCCTTGGGATTAATAAAGTACAGTATCTATCTATCTATCTATCTATCTATCTATCTATCTATCTATCTATCTATCTATCTATCTATCTATCTATCTATCTATCTATCTATCTATCTATCTATCTATCTATCTATCTATCTATCTATGCATAGCCTTTGGTGTTACCAACCAGAAAATAAAAGAAGAATGGAATGTATACGTTGTTTTAATTAAAGAATGTGGTCAATAGGTTCAAAACGTGCTGCAAAATGTGTGGCGAAGTGAACTGTGAGCAGCACGGTGCCTGTCTAGTGGAGGAGACACTGACGGATGCGCCCCAAATTCAAACGGGCCGATTGGAAATCAACTCAGTTTTGAAAATCAAATGTTATTCTTCTCCAGAGTTTTCATTGGACAGACAGAGCATTTCGCAGGGGGGGCATGGCTTGTCTCTGGGGGGGCAGTGCCCACCCCAGCCCCCCCGTGGTCACGCCTCTGAAAACTGATGTGGTCTGGGGAGGAGATCAGCAACTGTGGCCGGTAAATCTAACAAGTCAGGTGATGTGATGTCGACTTAACTCACTTCTTAAAACTGCCAACCTTTAACTGTTTCTTTTTGTCTTAAAGAGCTTCATTCACAGTTCAGTTTCTTCTCGTTGGCTTAACCATTTACCAGTTAACACTGGGATATGCATAACAAACGAACCAGTCGTTCACTGTCTCACATGGCTGTGTGTGTATTGATTGTCTGTTTTAATTACATATACCTGGAGAGAAATAAGAGAAATGTGGCGACTTACTTTGCATCACAGGTTCACATTTCCAAAATATTCCAAGGGTGTTTCCTTTTCCAGACAGCTAATAACTGGCTGCCAGACAGAGCCAGTGTTGGCTGAAGGTTTTACAGGTACGCCTAACTCAGTCCCCTGGCTTTTTTTTTAACGCAGCAACAAACATGGATGTTTTTTGACCTCACCTGCATGTTGATTGTGTTTTATTTTACATGACAAAATGGAAAACAAAAAAGGCAGAGATTGCAGTAGTACTCGCCAAACCTGTTAACCATTCAAAAAGCATGGGCTTCATCAGGTAGCACGTCGTTGGCTGTCAGAGAAAGGGGTGAGCACAACTGTGCTGGAGGGGCGTCATGACGTTGGCAAATGTGACAGGACCAGTGAATTTTCAGATGGGCAGAAGACGAGATCAGCAACAGCAGTCGGCAACTCTGACGTGCCCTACAACTAAAAGTCGCATAAAGTGACATCAGCTTTAGTGCAGGTCTGTACTGCTCCCTGTGCTTCAATTGTAGAGCCATAAAAACAATTGCATTATTCATATGTACGTGTAAAGTGCTGCTAATCTAAATGTTGGCTAAGTGGATAAATAAATGTTATTTGTTAAAACATAGATTCTAATATTTTAATATGTATTTTTCTCCCCAATTAAAACTTCTAAAGACATAACATGATGTAACAGATTGTACATGTGCTCTGTAGTTGCTCTCATGATTTTGATAACTGTCCACCATCATCCATCCATCTGTCCATCCCATTTAATCTAGTTTCAAGGTTGAGAATGGGAAAATTAATTTTAAATTAATTTGTGTCACCATACATTCATGTACCTCAAAATTAACTGGTGACATTAAAATGGTCCAATATAAGTGACTATTGGTGTGTGCGTGACATGCAGTGGTCCAGTGCCCCATCTAGTGCTGTTTCCTGCCTCATTCTCAATGCTGTTGTGATATTCACCAGTAACCTGAGACCCTGAACTAGATAAGAGGTGGTTCTGGTGTGACACAAAATCTGTAATTCTGTGTCTATATTTCCATTATACCTTGCTCAAGCCAAACAAGATGAATTTAAATACAGGATACTTCCATGGGCAAATTTTAACATTGAAGCATTCTGTTTTCCTAAATTGTAATAGTAATCAAAGCACAGTGACATCGGTTGCACGTAGGACTAAATTAGTTTACAGCTTGGGGAGAGAAGACATGCAGATGCCTCAAGCTGTATTTATTACTTTATAACCTGTGAACAGACACAGATGCCATGGGATTAGAGTCAATTGCGAAACCAGTTTCCAGCTTGGGACAGGAAGGCTATTAAAACATCAAAAATGTTATTGTTTAGGAAACGGATTAAAGAGTTTGAGCAAGTCATATTGACAGCCAGCCAATCAGGTGTATTTAACAATCACATGTCGTGAAACACCTGTGGAATTTTATAATAAATATGAAGGACTAAACAACAAGACAACAGAGCAGCGACATCAGAAGAAGGTCCAGCAGTAACATCAAGAGGAGACGACAGAATGACACCAAAAGAGGTCGCCAGCAATGTGTGACCGTTTTCATCTGATCATCAGCTGAAATGTTCCATGAAGATTGCTTGCTAAATCAACACCACCCTGGGACATTCACCTTTGACATCTTTAACCGTTCGTAATTTTTTTCTAAAGATTATATATATGTAGACTTTGCTATCCACATTTTCTTTTATGCTTTTCTCTACTGGTATTATTGTTCTTTAATACATACCACGGCTTTTAACTTAATATAGTTTGTCTTTATATCTAGAGTGACTGAAGTAATGAAGGAATATAATAATAAAACTGGAGCAGTCAGAAGTTTGCCATGCGCGCCGATCTGCAAGGTTTATTAAGGCTGAGGATGAGAGCTCCATCCAATAGTAGGGAACAGTACATAAAGTAAGGCATTTTTGGTTTATAAATGGCCTGTCACCAAGAATGTTGAGCCTTTGAATGTTTAAATGTAATCCTAGAGGCCAAAGTAATATTTAGATCTCAGATAAATTTAAAACATTGCTTGTTGTTTGTGCAGATAATAAGTAAGTCTCTTGGAGTACTAGGGAGAGCGGACTGTGTATGTGTTATTCATACGGTACTTGTGTGGGTTAAAGTGCTAGGGAATAACGTGCACGTGTATACGTTTTTCATACAGTACTTTTGTGGTTAGGGTCTCTGTGTATGTTTATATCTATGTAAGGTGCAACAGTAGACCAAAAAACCTGATGAGTTCACTTATCTCTGAAGAAAATAGGTAAAGTAGAGTTAAGTAGAGGGAAATATCTCGCTAATACAGCAGGTCTGAAAAAGAACACATGGACTTTTCACTGTTCTATTTTTTTCTCCCGTGGACTTGCTTTCTTGTATTGCTTATCAACTAATACCATAAGAGTTTACCTCACTAATCTATTTTTGGGATCCATCACTTGTTGTCAGTAACCTCAGTCAAAAACTGAAATGATTCATCAATTGAAAATCAAAGTTTTGTAAGCAGTCTAATACCACGAGTGTTCATCACTTAGTGGATTACATTTTATAATTCAGATCAGCTTCTCATACGCTACCTGATTGATATGAAGGTGGCATGTATGATGGAGGTGGAGGTACTTGCATTGCCTCACCAGCTTCAGGATATGCAAAGGCCATGTTGGTATAACTGGATTGTCCGACTTCTGTTTTGACAGCATCTTTTTCAGAAAGACCTGTGTCACTTTTAGTCTCTGCCATCTTGGCTGGGGTTTATCCTTAGATTGTTCCTATAAAAACAGAACAAAAATGTTAACCCATAAATGAAAGATAACCTAGAGCATGGCCAACTCACTTTGGTATGTGCCTTGATTGAGGAAGTCCACACTAAACTTCACATTGCAGGTCTTAGCATCTTCATCATTGTGTTTTGGAGTATCACGTAACAAGGCTCATTAGGCAAGTGTACATGTAGCTGAAGGATGTTGGCTTGTTTAGATCAGTAAACTGTTTTGGGTGCCCATCTTGCACAAACTTTATGGTACCCCAAGTCATCGTGGAGATAACTTGCATCATATGGAGATCCATAGCTGATATCCAAATGTGCAGCAACACTGGACAACATAATCTGTCTTCTTTGATTAAGGCATTCACCCTGTCGACATGGGCTTGTGTTGATGGTCAACACTTGATGGTTACACTTGTCCTGCTTTAAACCTTTCTAATTTTTTCACTTCTGTACTGAGCCAACACCCATCAGTGAATTTCAGCAGGTCTCACTCCCTCTGTCCAAAGAAATCTCACTATGGTGTACTGTTCAGCAATGGTGCAATCCCACAGTGGAGCATCCATTTTCATTTGACCTTGGCTTCAACTAGAGAACAGCACTGTGTGAGATCAAACTACCCACAAGCCATTACAAATGTGTTGTATTGCATTAGCTTCTGTCTGTTGTGGTTACTGTGTAATTTTCAAATAACTAACTAAGATTTACCCTCATGTATGGAATATATAATTAACAAAGGCATAAAAAATGTACTTCGGTGGGTTGGCGCCCTGCCCGGGGTTTGTTTCCTGCCTTGTGCCCTGTGTTGGCTGGGATTGGCTCCTGCAGTCCCCCGTGACTCTGTAGTTAGGATATAGCGGGTTGGGTAACGGATGGATGGATGGATAATAAATGTAAAGAAAAGTAATGAAAAAATAAGGGGAGAACAGGAAGAGAAAGGGCAAATGTGAATACAGATGGATGGAAAGCAGCTGCAAAACATGTCAATACATGAATACCTGGGAGTAATAATAAGTGAAGATGGAAAGATAGATGAAAAAATTGGAAACGGAATAAGCAGGGCAAATAATGAATATTTTTAAATTATCAAATAACCTAATAGGGGAAAAAAATGAAGTTAAAAATGAAGATTCATCTATATAAAAACCCCAAAGTGTATGTACCAACTATATTATACACTGCAGATTCTTGGGTAATACTGGATAAAGATCAGCAGTTGAAATGAAGTATTTAATCTGAGTGGCAGGTAAAACAAAAAGAATCTGTGAAGAGCTGGACAAACACTCATGGAAACCACAGAAATTAAAGAGCTACAGTGGAATGGACACATAATAAGGAGAGGTGTTTGAAATGAAGGGTGAAGGGAAAAGACAGAGGAGAAGACCCAGAAAGCTGTGGGAGGAAAATGTCAAAGATGCAGCAAAAAAGAGGAGGGATGACCATGGAACAAATGAAGATCCTGGCAAAACAGAGAACAAAACATAACCAATGACTCAAGACCCCAACACCATAAGGAGAAGATAAAGTGAGTGAGTAATCACTGCAGACCGAATATTGTAATCCAACATAGATGGAGCGCCCCCTGTTGGCCACAATTTATGCCTCTGATCCTAAAAAAGCTTTGTGGCTTCTCCTTAAAAGCAGCAAGATTGCCTTCTGCATAATCCAAAAGGAAGAACTACATGTCATCATCATGTCACTAAATTTCATCCTTGCTTGCACACACCTACTCAACTGACTGTCATTCTTCCATTCCCATCAGTGTTTTGCTCTGTGGAAGTGTTCATATAAAGATACTTTCCCCTCTTAGGTTCTTTTTATGTTGGTGGACAATCCAATGCTGGAAATGTCTCAATTATTATGATCCTTGATTTACAAGTGCGCCCCACAGTACTTACTAACTTGACATTCACTAACACAACACATCACTGCCACTGCTGGGGTACAGATCAAATACAAAGCAAATATTCCTAAACATGGGTCAAGTGTCAATTGCTGCCCCAAAGAACTACCCCTGAAAGGGCTAAACTTTGGGATGCCATAGTGAAGGCCAAGAGCTGCTTCAGGACTTTGCAGATTGCCACCTTTGAGAGGGCTGCACATATCGCCCAGAGCAATTTGGCCAAGGTTGGCTACCTTTACTTCAATATCTTAGCAGGGGTCAGAGACTAACTACCTCCTCGTTACCCCTGATGGTCCTGCACAATTCTAACAGAATGAACACAGCTCACACCTGAACAAGCATGCAAGGCAAACTCCAACAAGGCCAGATCACTGCCTTCGAAAGGGCTAAACAACAAAATCACACAAACGAGCACATGGGGGCAAATTATATCGATAAACAAGACAAGTTTCAGCGAGATCATATACAAACTTTAATTTTATCATTACTTATGTATATTTGCAGGGAAACCGGGCATTAAATACTAGAAGTCAAAAACAGAAGAAGAAAACATACAACCTGAGCAATTCAAGTCAATGTTCATAAAAGCGGTAACTGATTTGGGGGTCCATGTAATTTAAAGAGCCCATTCTTCTTAATGCAGCTGAGGTGCTTACTTAAAAGTAGGCACCACATTCATGGTGTAGTCTTTGTCGCTGGGGTGCATTTTAGGTTGCGATGCATTTTGTTCTCAGACGGCATGTTGTTTCAGTGCATCTTCTGAACAGCCACCGTCCTCTGCCTCTCACAACAACGCCGCACTCCCGTATTCAAAGCTGTGTGTCGTCCCCCCTTTTCAACTGCCTCACACCTGCCTCTGTCAAAAGCCATTAAACGTTTTTATAACATGCCTTGATGTTTGTTATAAGCATGTGACCGTATGGGTAATGGGCACTGGCTAGGGGTCCATGATGTTTCTGATGCCTATGTATGTTTCTGTTTTGCAATCAAAGCAGGGGCTGCAGCACACTACTTTGTCTGGGGTCCTATGATGCTAGTAAGATGGCCCTGTAAGAGACAATAATAAAAAATAAATAAATCAGGTGACTTGGAATTTACTTGCAGTCTTCCCTATCTGTCAACCTGGAGTTATTTTAAGCTAATTATAAGATACAAGTTAAACAACAAAAGTCCCCAACAGCCCCCATTTCACATTTCCTAACAAACATATCCGGCACGGTGGCGCAGTGGTAGCAATGCTGCCTCGCAGTTAGAAGACCTAGGTTCGCTTCCCGGGTCCTCTCTGCATGGAATTTGCATGTTCTCCCCATGTCTGCGTGGTGGTGCATTGGCAATCCTAAATTGTCCCTATCCCTTCCCGAGATTTGTTTCCTGCCTTGCGCCCTGTGTAGGCTGGGATTGGCTCCAGCAGACCCCTGGTACCCTGTAGTAAGGATATAGCGGGTTGGATAATGGATGGATGGACACATACACACTGTATACCAAATGTCAACATAAACACAATAGAAAAGGTATGTCAAGTGTCCACTGTTCTACTGAGGTGCACATCTGTCATGTGACGTTTTGAAACGGCTGCCAACGCACAGCCCGACATTGCAATCAGGACAGTAGAAGCGTGCTTCTTTGTGCATTTTTCTGTTGCTTGCACGTGAGACGGTAGAATGTGAGTGTCTGATCCACACAATCGAAGTGCCCCTTGTGTTATTGTGGGCTACCACAGCACAAGGTTTAGTGACTTCGACATTTGCCCCGACACAAACATTGACAGTTGCTGCATTATGAGCAGTGCTTAGGAGGCTAACATCTTCATTGCCCTTTCACTTCATTGCAATCATTTTATCTTTTCTCAATGCTGAAGCTTCATATGACCGATTCCCATCAGGCACATCACAGGAATTCAGTGGTGCAGTACTACATGCATCAGTTTCACTATCCGTGTCAACGTCTGATGACCAGTTCTCATTGTCATCCCTATCGCTGGATTCAAGTAATAGTTCAGCTTGTTCCAAAATTGGATTTACATTTTTTTGGTTTGTATTTAATTGTGTGTTTTGATTGAAGGCTCAGAGTTACCATATAGTGGTATATCACACTGAAATATTCATAATTATTTTTCAGCATTATGTTATTTTATCCACTAGATGGCAGCAGGATACTCTCTCAAGCGCTGTTCAGTCTTAACTCAAGGGACACTCGGGCTTAACCATTTCTACATAGAATTCAGAGCCTGACAGACACAGACAGATGTCACTGTTATTTTCCTGCCTTATGCCCATGGCTACAAGTGTGGTGTAGTGGTTAAGGTTTTGGATCTCAAACCCTGAGATTGTGAGTTCAAATCCTGAAACTGACACTGTGTGACTATGAGCAAGCCACTTCACCTGCCTGTGCTCCAATTGGAAAAACTAAAGAAATATAACCAATTGTATCTCAAATATCTTAAGTTGCCTTGGATAAAAAATATTAAGTGAGAACCCAGTAGCATATGGTACAAGGTGAGACTCATCCCAGGATGGGATGTTAATGCAAAACAAAGCACAATCAGACTGATAATCAGACATGAGACCACAACACTGATCAACCTGTCTGGAAATCAATTATTTTAAATATTACTTAACTTGAGAAGAGAAATAAAGATCAGTGAATGGATGAATCACATGTGTCTTCAAATATGTTTCGGTCTGAAAATGTAATAGCTACGTGTTTTTCCATTTAATTAATGCACATACATTTATTTCAAATCCAATGCTTAAATATTATATGAAATGTTATTTTAGGTGTAAACTCCGACTCCGATTTCAAATGCAAAGTGGTAAGATCCTCTAGAAGTTTCCAATACATTGTATTCACTGTCGACCTTGCAAGCCCACCCTTGCTACAAAATTGAAGGGGATGAGAGTAGAACTGCAAGATGAGTCCCCTCAATTACTGTGTTTTGAAAGCCCTTCATGACCATCTTTTTTTATATATTGTGGAAGGTGGCCCGGACACGGACAGGCAGACACCGATGGTTCAAGCACCAACACACGTTTATTCATAATTAAATAAAGTACAGTGCACACAACCCAGTACTCCCGTACTAATCACCCTTTAAGTCCTGGCCTATCACAATGCCCTTCTCTCTTCTTGACCACCTCCACTCCTCTCCTCCGAGCTCCATCCTCTTCCACCCGACTCCAGCCATCGAACGGAGGGAGGCAGCCCCTTTTATCCTCACCCGGACATGCTCCAGGTTCCTCCTGATGAACTTCTGCCTGCACTCCCTGGTGTGGTGGAAGTGCCGGCTGTGCACCCGGAAGCACTCTGGGTGTCCCTGGTCTTTGTCCACCCAGCACTTCCGGGTGTGGCGAAAGTGCTGAGGACCAGGGCTCTCCTGGCGTTTGGGTGCCCCATGGTGGTGACCACGGGCCCCTATAGGGTTGAGCTTCCATGCTCCTTTCCCGTGGTCCCCATAGCCACCAGGGTGGTCGCCCCTCGTGGTCCGGAGGAGGCGTACTCCCTTCTTTGGTCCTTCCGGGCATCCCGGCTGGTTACTGCCCCCAGCCGTTCGCCACAATATATAATGTTCAAGCTGACCTCATTGTTAATTTCATCTAGTCAAACACGACCAGCACGTTGTGTCATCGATAATGTATATTAGGTGGGCCCACTTGATGGGTACAAAAAGCTTCCTGTCCGTTTTTGCTTACCACCAATGCATAATATTTTTTGTAGAAACAGTGCTGATTGATTTATTTATTAACTACTGTCTGTGAACAGTTTAGGTGCTCTCAGAAAATGAGATTTATGTATTGTTTATTTATTTTCAGGAATGTGAATCTGAGGGTCACCTTCTGGGCTCATCAGAGGTAAGCACTACCACCCTGGGATTACCAACTCGTCTGTCTGCATCTCTGTTGTTAGTCATTAGCACTTAAACATAAGTAACATGACAGTTATAATTGTATACAAACCCTCACTTATTCTGTTTTTCTTCTCGGTACTCAAATGTGGCACTTGGTGCCATGGCCCACCTGCCAAGTTGTTTTGCCTGCCTAAGGAAAAGTCATCCCTGATGGAGGATCACAGGAATCATGGGAAAGAGGGGTCCTTTCATCGGATTGGCTGGCCCAGCACTGTTTCAGCCGTGGAATGGCCAAATGGGGGAGGCAGCTTGAAGGATGAGGTCTCCAGGACTCTACACAAATCCAAATCTTATTATGGGATATATCATCTACTGTTAAATTCTGCTCTGTACTTCTAAAACTTATATTTTTTATTTCTTACTATATTGAGAAATTGTTCTGTTCTGTGTACTGCATTGTATTGTACTGACCCCCTTCTTTTGACACCCACTGCACGCCCAACCTACCTGGAAAGGGGTCTCTCTTTGAACTGCCTTTCCCAAGGTGTCTTCTATTTTTCCCTACAAGGTTTTTTTGGGAGTTTTTCCCTGTCTTCTTAGAGAGTCAAGGCTGGGGGGCTGTCAAGAGGCAGGGCCTGTTAAAGCCCATTGCGGCACTTCCTGTGTGATTTTGGGCTATACAAAAATAAACTGTATTGTATTGTATTGTATTGTATTGTATTGTATTGTATTGTATTGTCTCCTTTTGCACTCACAGCTCAGGGAAATCATCCATTGAGGTCAGCTTTTTGCTATAAAAGCAGGCTGTTCCCAGAAGTAGGTGTTTCATTCAGCAGATGAGCTATCAATGCTATGGAGCTATGACCTTGAAACCCAACCGCTCTCCAGTGCCATTAAACTGCAGCCTAAGGCTAGACTATGCGTTTGTTTTTTTATCGTGCCATTGTGCGCTTGTTAATTTTGGGAAACTTTGGTTTTGGTTTGGTTGTGTTGCCACCCTAACATTTCATCTTGACTCCTGTCTTACCATTAACTGACAACAATATCTAATTTAAGTTATATTATCTTAAAATAATTGTGTTTGCTAAACCTTTTCTAGTTACATTTGTAAGATGTCACACTAACACAATTTATATTGAAACAAAGCAATCAGATTATTTTCTTTCAACCAAAGCATAATCCATCTCAGGGACTGTTGTCATTACTCACTTAGTTTATGTTAATCTCGCTCACAGTTAATACTTTTCTAATGTTCAGAATGCAGTATTCTCATTTTTCCTATATATAAAGAAAGCTGATTTAACTTTAAATAATCAAGCTTTATAAATATGACTTTCCCATATTTGCATAAAGTACAATCATTTGCATAAAGGCCTGCCCCTTTTGTTGATAGCACATTACAAGGGATTTCCACACCTTTGTATAATTTGAAAGAATGTTAAAGACTTTTAGTAAACTGATTTTACTTTCAAATGCCTTGGGGTTTTACGGGGTTGTGGAAGGTGAGACTTCTTTTTGATACACGTTGCTCGCTCTACATCAAGAAAGCATTTTTTAAATTAGTTTCAAAACAACAATGTAATTACATGAAGAATGCAATCAACCAAAATATAACTTACTAGGACATAATCAAACAGGTTTGATTGTTCGCATTAGGGAGGGTTGGGCTGTCCCTGCAGGAGAGAGGACCACCACATGAACCAATGAATGCTCATCTAGACGTACAGTGTAGCAGACGAGGTGTAAGCAACATGCCAACCTTGTGAACTATGAACCTCACAAACAGAAGAGAAGCTCTTCTGTCTGATGTCTCATATTTTACAAACCGTAACAGGAACAATCCGTGAACGAAGCTCCAGCTCCTTGCTAGCGCTGTGGCACCGTGTAGTTAAAGTTAAAGTTTTATCTGTATAATATAATAAACATATTTTTCGCCTTAAAAATGATATCATCATCATATGTAAATACGCGCTTTATAAAGTGACTCAGGTTGTGCAATATTATAACTGTATCGCAAGTTTATAGTGAGGTAATTGTACTTATAAGTACAAACAGTTCTACAAGGAGCACTTGATGGACTGATTGAGTGCGTTTATAGTTCTTGGGATGAAACTGTTTCTGAACCGCGAGGTCCGTACATTAAATATTCTGAAGCATTTGTCGGATGAGAGCAGTTCAATAGACAGCATGGCTGAGGCAGCATTTGCTTGATGCTGTATATCGATAATTCTCTTTCTGATTAGCTGCTGTAGCGCTGTGATTCCACACTCAGATACAGTGATATAAATACTCCGAGTGGTGCAGTGAGAGTAATATGGAAAAAGATGATCCGATGTTGCAACCCCTAACGGGAGCAGCTGAAAGAAGAAGAAAGTGCAGTGAGAGTAACAATGCTAAAGCAGTTATGGTATTTGGAATAGTTTGACTATTCTGTGGACCATTATATTATTACAGGTTAATTACAATCAGATGCCTTAAACTAATAAACAATATACGGTTAATTTCAGTGTATTTATAAAGCTGCGTCAGGGATGTGGATCTAAAAAAGAAAGGATAACCACACAAACAGTAGCACTGCTTTGATGCTGGGTGCCACCAGTCTGCAAAACCGGGCGGAGAACTTGCGTACGACAGGGTATGAGCTACCGTGGAAATGTGCGTGGCTTTACGCCAAGTTTAGGTTTTATACATCATGATTTGAACGTGGAAACATTCTTACGCAACATTTTTGTGCGTACGCACCGTTTATACATGAGGCCCCTGCTCTGTCAGGCAATACGCTATTGGCTGTCAGAAAAAGGGGCAAGCACGACTGTGTTAGAAGATCGTCACTCGGTCTGCAAATGTGACATGGGCTGCGATTTTCAGTTTGGTAATTTGACACAGTTTAGTGACAAGATCAGCGACTGTGATCAGCAAATCTGACCTATCATGACAAAAAGTCAAGTAATGTGACATCGGCTTTAGTGAACCACTACACACATCATCAACCTTTTGTGTTCTATGCATTGTTTAGATCAAACCACTGTCTACAATGTTCATTAATACAATATGTAGTGAAATAAGGTTAAGTTGGATTGACTTAAGGAAATTATGTCTTCTCAACATAAAATGTTTCATGTAGTTTAAATTTAATGATATGGATTTAGTTACTTTAATTCTACATAAAGGCATTTATTTAAATTACTTTAACTACGCTTTCTGAACACAAAGTAAATGCATCAACTTAAAAATAATGGTTCATTTTAAAACTACTCAGACTAATTGAACCAGTGTCCATGATTACTTAACAAATCATTTTTCAATTTGTGTTTAAATTTATTTTCACTTTCAGATATCTTGATTCAGATAACTTCTATTGCATGTCAAAACTGGAGACACTGTAATCCTACTGACACGCCATCTCCGTTAGAAAACCTGAACCTCCCCATTATGTTTACTTGTATTTTGTAAAATAAGACACAAACATGTCATTCTGCTGAACACCCCTAACTATTCCTTTAAGCAAACTTTTGAGTTTTGTATACAAAGGTTTGGAAGTGTTGGTGTGCTACCCAGGACTGACTTTTGCATTGCATCCACGGTGGGTACTCAAACTTCTGACACTGTTAATCATGAAATCCTCCTGTCACATCTCTCTGACGTAGGGACCTCTGGCTTAGCCCTTCAATGGCTCACATCATATCTCTCTAATAGGCAACAGTTTGTCACACTCGGCCGATATAAATCCTCCACCTCACCTGTGTCACGTGGTGTCTCTCAGGGTTCAGTCCTTGGGCCATTACTTTTTTTACATTATATCCTTCCTTTGGGTCAGATTATTTGCAGACATGGCCTTAACTTCCACTCTTATGCAAACGATATACAGTTATATCTTAGTACAGACTCCCCTACAGATTCACCTCTCAGCACACTCACTGACTGCATCATTGATCTTAAGCTATGGATGGAAAATAACTTTCTCAAACTTAATGCCAATAAAACTGAAGTGTTACTGGTAGGTCCAAAATCCCAACTTTCTAAGGCATCCAACTTCTCTGTTTCTGTTGATGGTACACTTGTCAAACCTGCTCCTTGGTGCAATAAAAAGCCTGGCCTAAGCAAAATAACTTAGGAGTGGCACTGACAGTAAACAACCCTGAATTTCTGGAATACCAAAGGCTCATGACCTTAAAGTTACTCTTGCTACAGTAACACAGGCTAAGTTCAGGTTTACTTTATCTTTAGTGTCTTGCTAGGAAGTCTACTATACATTCAAGATTTAATTTTTTTTTACATGTTAGGAAGGTTTTCAAAGCACAAAGAACCAACTTCATATGCGAAGAACTTGTCTGAGAATGATGTGGTGCCGTCAAGCAATTGCTCAATGAGGAACCACACAACTCGCCAGTAAAGAGCCAGGATTGTTAGGAGTGTAATGTGTGAACTGCTACTCACTTGAATTCAGCTCCACTGACAGATTGAGGAGATCGTTCCTCCCCCAAACTATGCGACTCTTCAATTCCACCTTGGGAGGGGGGAGGTAAACGTTAACATTTAACATTATACAAAGTTATTGTCTTTTTTTTTCACCTGCATTATTATCATTCTTTAATTTAATATTATTTATTGTATCAGTATGCTGCTGCTGGAAAATGTGAATTTCCCATTGGGATTAATAAAGTATCTATCTATCTATCTATCTATCTATCTATCTATCTATCTATCTATCTATCTATCTATCTATCTATCTATCTATCTATCTATCTATCTATCTATCTATCTATCTATCTATCTAATTAAAAGACAATGTGTGTAGTTTAATTAACTTCATTATGCTAAAATAAAGCACTGTAAATACATTTAGGAAACACAACACATTTGAATTAGGATTAATTTAATATATACTGCTCAAAAAATTAAACAAACACTTTTTAATGAGTGTATAGCATCATGTCAATGGAACTTGTGGGCTATTGATCTGGTCAGTTAAGTAGCAGAGGGGGTTGTTCATCAGTTTCAGCTGCTTTGGTGTTAATGAAATGAACAACAGGGGCACTAGAGGGGCAACAATGAGACGACCCCCAAAACAGGGATGGTTTAACAGGTGGGGGGCACTGACATTTTCCCCTCCTCATCTGTTTTTTCACTCGTTTTACATTTGGCTATGGTCAGTGTCACTACTGGTAGCATGAGGCGATATGGAACAGGTAGTCCAACTTCTCCAGGATGGCACATCAATACGTTACATTGCCAGAAGGTTTGCTGGCACAGTCTCAAGGGCATGGAGGAGATTCCAGGTGACAGGCAGTTACTCTAGGAGAGCTAGACAGGGCCATAGAAGGTCCTTAACCCATCATCAGGGCCAGTATTTGCTTCTTTGGGCAAGGAGGAACAGGATGAGCACTGCCAGAGCCTACAAAATGATCTCCAGCAGGCCACTGGTGTGAATGTCTCTGACCAAACAATCAGAAACAGACTTTGTCCTCTAGTGGGCCCTGTGCTCACTGCCCGGCACTGTGGAGCTCGATTGGCATTTGCCATAGAATACCGGATTTGACAGGTCCACCACTGGTGCCCTGTGCTTTTCACAGATGAGAGCAGATTTACCCTGAGTACATATGACAGTAGAGAACATGGAGGAGTTTCCAGGAGACAGGCAGTTACTGTAGGAGAGCTGGACAGGGCTGAAGAAGGTCCTTAGCCCATCAGCAGGACTGGTATCTGCTCATTTGGGCAAGGAGGAACAGGATGAGCACTGCCAGAGCCCTACAAAATGACCTCCAGCAGGCCACTGGTGTGAATGTCTCTGACCAAACAATCAGAAACAGACTTCATGAGGGTGGTCCGTGGGCCTGATGTCCTCTAGTGTGCCCTGTGCTCACTGCCCGCTCAGCACTGTTGAGCTTGATTGTCATTTGCCATAGAATACCAGAATTGGCATGTCCACCACTGGCACCCTGTGCTTTTCACAGATGAGAGCAGGTTCACCCTGAGCACATGTGACAGGCGTGAAAGGGTCTGGAGAAGCCATGGAGAATGTTATGCTGCCTGTAACATCGTTCAGCATGACTGGTTTGGTGGTGGGTCAGTGATGGTCTGGGGAGGCATATCCATGGAGGGACACACAGACCTCTACAGGCTAGACAACGGCACCTTGACTGCCATTAGGTATCGTGATGAAATCCTTGGACCCATTGTCAAACCCTGTGCTGATGCAGTGGGTCCTGAGTTCCTCCTGGTGCACGACAATGCCCGGCCTCACGTGGCGAGAGTATGCAGGCAGTTCCTGCAGTTTATTTAGGTGGAAAAAGTGAAAAAAAATTGGATGCAAAGATTTTAATGTGCTAATAAGGTCCATATCACTGGGAGGTTTTTTTTTTTGTTAAAATGTTTTATATTTGCAAAATAAATTATATATGCAGGACAGAGGAAGGTGCAGAGTCTGATACTGTGACATAATCAGCAATCATGGGCACATACTGTGTATTCTGCCAAGTTCGTAAATATAACAATCCAGAAGTCACAACCAAATTTCCAGTAATATTGAAAACTACACACCATTGTGTGCAGGATTAAAATGCAACAAACCCTGATGTGCTGTGGTGCCCCCCTTCACGTCACTGCCCACCGGTAGGTCTGCGCAGGTCGCTGCTCCTGCATCTTCAAGAGCAGCATGAAGTGGTTTACAAAGGCATTCAGCGACACTTTAACATTCGATCTAAAGAGACGATGCTATTTTTGTTTTTCCGGGCACGTTAAAAAGAAATCATTTATTAAACAGCACGAAATGTGTACGCCCTTCTCCGTGTCTTCTTAACGTTTCGTCCAATGCAGCAGACCCCACCCCCAATTTAAATTCGTGAATGCATTTAACGCGCAGGTGTCTGGGATGTGTGAGGTAATCCTAATTCCCGGAGGAAACGCACGAGAAGAACTTGCAAACTTCACATTAGCATCCGCCACGATCACCATATTAGTGCATTAGATGAACCGGGAATCCTGGCAGAGGAATTATACACACTCCACTCGCAATGAAATGACATAACCTAAATTGAAACCTTTAATTGAGCTACAGCTTTATATGCCACATGGAACTTCTGGAAAGCCGTTATAACCGAGAATAAGAAGTGCCATTGAGACGAGTCAACCACGAGATGGGGACACCAGGCGACACCCCGCGCCGGTCTGATACAGAGCAGCACGTCCAGCTAGCTGCCGGACCTTTGAGTGTAGCAGCAGTCGAGACTCTCTTAAGGATGTCCACATGAAAATGGAACATGCACAGCTCTATAGCAACTTCAAAAAGGTCCAAAGGCCGCCAGTTTATTTTATTTCTAACCACACCTGAGCAATTGTCCAGTCTGTCCATTATAGTTCTGTGCAGACAAAGTTTTCCTTTACTTAAGCATTTGCTTTCCTTTTTTAACACCTACTATAGGCAATCTATTTATTTAAAATTGTCAGTGAATCGCTCGGACAATGAAGACGGACATAAAACCCCCACGAGCCTTACCTGAGTACGCCCTGCGCCGCTCTTCACTCTCCGCCGCACTAGCGTTTAACTCAAGCTGACTGGTCCAGGAAGGAGGAACAAGGAGTAAGGTACCAAACGTATTACCGAAAGCTGTCAGGACAGTTCCTTTTCCCGAAGTCTTGCGAAAAGACGTGAAGTACTTTCGATATGAAGAAAGCAGGTGGGCGGTGTTTGGGCCCCCCAGACACAAAATCGCTGAAAGGTTGAGACGAGTAGCGCCGGCTAATTAAAAAGGCATTTTTGCGATCACAGTTTAAAGTCATTAAATAAAAGCACAAAAGACTGACGTATAGCCATTTCAGAAAATTAACTTTCGGAAGGGCTTTCTCTAAGAGACATTATTGTAACCATAAGGAGACTTTCTTCTTTATTTTGTCAGTGAAGTGCTTAGAGCTGAAGCTGAGATTCACCTCCAGCCGGCTACACACCTTTTCGACTCCCATTTGACTGCCAGTGGGCAGGTGAGAAACATCCCGGCTTTGAGGGGCGTCCCGCCCAGCGATGGTATCAGGTTCAGTGTGCCCAGTTTGTTAAATTGTAATAATTTCTGTAATAGCCTACAAATTCAGTAAAATAAATGTAAATAAAATAATGTATTCTGAAAAGGGTTTGGGGATTGGGATGAAGTTGATTTTGATATGAAATTTGGAATTATTTATTGTGTATGAAGTAGTTCTGCATCTTGTAATCTAAACTTATTAAACTAATATATATGGGCACATACTGTATTGTATACGTAGGCCTATATATTGCAAGATATGCCCTTATATTTTTGGGCATGTTGAAATATCTTTAATTTTCATATATATATATATATATATATATATATATATATATATATATATATAATAAAATCCCTGTGTGCGTCCAGGTGTCCGTGTGTGTGTCTTCTGGTGAAGTGCGATGCGCGATATTACTGTCAGAGAAAGTTACAGGCGTTTTATGGAAATATAAACCAGTATTACTGCAAGAGGAAATTAAAGGTACACAATACAGTGAAGCATATTACAGCCACATACAAGCCAGTATTAGGGTCAGAGAAAATTACAGGCATATTACGGACGTACAAGCCAGCAGACGTACAAGACAGTATTACTGTCACAGAAAATTAAAGACACACAATACATGGCGGCAGCCCACGAAGAATGGTCAGCTCAGCAAGTAAACATCAACAAAAGAAAGGCTGAAAGATAGAAAAATACGACCAACAAAAAGAATTAAGTCAAGGTCCCTTGCCATTTAATATAGATATTAATATATATATATATATATAGTAATCTCTCCTCCATTGCGGGGGTTGCGTTCCAGAGCCACCTGCGAAATAAGAAAATCCGCGAAGTAGAAACCATATGTTTATATGGTTATTTTTATATTGTCATGCTTGGGTCACAGATTTGCGCAGAAACACAGGAGGTTGTAGAGAGACAGGAACGTTATTCAAACACTGCAAACAAACATTTGTCTCTTTTTCAAAAGTTTAAACTGTGCTCCATGACAAGACAGAGATGATAGTTCCGTCTCACAATTAAAAGAATACAAACATATCTTCCTCTTCAAAGGAGTGTGCGTCAGGAGCACAGACTGTCAGAAAGACAGAGGAAAGCAAACAAATCAATAGGGCTGTTTGGCTTTTAAGTATGCGAAGCACCGCGGCACAAAGCTGTTGAAGGCGGCAGCTCACACCCCCTCCGTCAGGAGCAGAGAGAGAGAGAGAGAAAAACAAACAGTCAAAAATCAATACGTGCCCTTCGAGCTTTTAAGTATGCGAAGCACCGTGCAGCATGTCGTTTCAGGAAGCAGCTGCACAGAAGGGAGCAACGTGAAGATAATCTTTCAGCATTTTTAGACGAGCGTCCGTATCGTCTAGGTGTGCGAACAGCCCCCCTGCTCACACCCCCTACGTCAGGATCAGAGAAAGTCAGCGCAAGAGAGAGAGAGAGAAAGTAAGCTGGGTAGCTTCTCAGCCATCTGCCAATAGCGTCCCTTGTATGAAATCAACTGGGCAAACCAACTGAGGAAGCATGTACCAGAAATTAAAAGACCCATTGTCCTCAGAAATCCACGAACCAGCAAAAAATCCGCGATATATATTTAAATATGCTTACACATAAAATCTGCGATAGAGTGAAGCCGCGAAAGGCGAAGCGCGATATAGCGAGGGATCACTGTATATATATATATATATATATATATATATAATTTTCATATATATATATATGAAAATTAAAGATATTTCAACATACCCAAAAATATAAGGGCATATCTTGCAATATAATTTACCAGTAATGGCGCACTGCACGTTATACACTTGACTTGAGCATTTCTAGTTTTCATTTCTTTCTCTGTATGTTTAGCATTCATTTGCTCAGAGGTTGATGCGCTTGCTGCTTCCTGAGCAGCTCTTCTGTTCTCCACCCTAGCGGCCCACTTTTTCTCTTCTTTCATCAGTATCTTTTTGTGTTTAAACTGATTAAGTCAGTTTTTGTGTTGCAGTATGTTTTCCTTAACTTTTCACTTAAGCTGGCACATGAGTCTTCAATCTGCCTCAAGAATGATTTACATATAAAGAGGTAGAGGAAGTGATGGCAAAGGTGGTAAGGATGAGAATGGCACCCATACTGCCACCCTGCTGGCCACTGCCGAGAGTTGATTCTACAATAAAATAAAATAAAATAAAAAGAGGAATAATTCCAAAACTCTTCACTTTTAATATAAAGCTGTAGTGCAGGATTCAGCATAGTATATGTGTACCGAATTTCAGGCTACAGGTTATTGTTGTTTGACCTTCACCTTCCTGAGGCGGATAGTAGACGTCACGTAGTATAAGTGCACCAAATTTGACGTCACTAGTTCAAACGGTATGCGAGCTACAGGTGATTTAAAATCCTGGACAAGCAAACAGACAGCCATGGTAGCGTATTAAATAAGAATATACAGTAATATATGTAGTTCATTAGAGTTACTGCCGAATGTCTTATCTTGATCACTTTAAGCCATTTATAAGATTATTCTCTCTTATAGAGTTGTTGCGGTGCTCTATGCCTGCACTTGGTGAGTCGCACTGTGTATGAACAAACTAGTTTCTACTGTTGCATTATATTTCTGAGGTGGCCATCATAGATTGGCCATTTAGCTCTGTGAAGAGCGTTACTTGTGTTCTGTTTTGTGTGTTGTATTTACCCCATTTTTTGACACCCATTGTGTTGTAAATGATTGTTCAATAATGCTTTTATCGATTTTTTTATGTTCAGGTATTGATTACTATGGTCTGCGTCTTTTGGGATGTATGACATCTTGAGGGAAGCGTGCACTTTTCTAAAAACGCTGTATGGAGAGTTGGTTGAACAGGGTTAGAAAATGAACAGCATTCGAAACGTTATCCTGAGTGTGTCTCTACTTCAACCTAAAGAACACTACATATTGCACGCCCAACCTTCCGGGATGGGGGTCTCTCTCTGAATTGCCTTTCCCAAGTTTTGTTCCATATTTTTCCCCAACAAGTTTTTTTTTCATGTCTTCTTAGGGAGCCAAGGCTGGGACCAGTCAGAAAAACAAGGCACGTTAAAGTCCCTTGAGGCATTCCTTATGTGATTTTGAGCTATAAAAAAATGAATTATAACAACAACAATAATTTAACCGATTTCTGCTTTCACATAAACATCTCTTCAATGTGGTGTTGTGAAAGCTGGCACTTATCCTGGCTGCACTGAGCATAAATCAGAATCCAGCTCTGCATGGGGTGAAAGTCCATCTCAAACAAACGTTAGTTAAAGAAGATGCTTTTTCAGAAGTGGTTAAGGTGAGTAGTGGATTAGAGTTATTTGACCAAATTTTAATCTTTCATTTTGTATTAAAGTGCGGCACGGTGGTGCAGTGGTAGCGCTGCTGCCTTGCAGTTAGGAGACCCGGGTTCACTTCCTGGGTCCTCCTTGTGTGGAGTTTGCATGTTCTCCCCGTGTCTGTGTGGGTTTCTTCCCACAGTCCAAAGACATGCAGGTTAGGTGCATTGGCAATCCTAAATTATCCTTAGTGTGTGTGTGCGCCCTGCCTGGGGTTTGTTTCCTGCCTTGCGCCCTGTGTTGGCTGGGATTGGCTCCAACAGACCCCTGTGACCCTGTAGTTAGGATATAGCAGGTTGGATAATGGATGGATGATTGAAGTGTTTAAAATTATGAAGGGAAATAGTCCATTGGATTGAGACTGTGACTTTATAACGAGTTCATCAGGAACACGCGGTCAAAGTTTGAAACTTGTTGAGGGTAAATTTTGCACAAACATTAGGAAGTTTTTCTTTACACTGAGAACCACAGACACTTGGAATAAGCGACCAAGTAGTGTGGTAGACAGTAAGACTTTAGGGACTTTCAAAACTCGACTTGATGTTATTTTAGAAGAATAAGTGGATAGGACTGGCGAGCTTTGTTGTATTTTGTATTAAGTGAAAAATACTTTTCTATTTCTACAAGCAATTATTTTTTTGAATATTTGACATAATTAATTCCTTCAATTACCACGTGTTAGTGTCTCAACAAAGAGACTTCACACAGGGAGATCTGCAGCTGGGACTCAAATGTATCGGGTGACATTGATAACAACAACAACAACAACATTTATTTATATAGCACATTTTCATACAGCTCAAAGTGCTTTACATAATGAAGAAAAGAAAAAGAAAAGACAAAGTAAGAATTAAAATAAGACAACATTAGTTAACATAGAATAAGAGTAAGGTTTGATGGCCAGGGAGGACAGAAAAAACAAAAAAAAAAAAAATCTGCAGGGGGTCCAGACCATGAGACCGCCCAGCCCCCTGTATAACCACTGTGGTATAGTAAGAAAAAAAACAAAATTTAAATAAAAAAAATCTATCTTGATATTTCTTTCAATCATTTTCAAAACTTATTGATTCAGTCATGAGGAGCAGCCACCAGTACCAAAGCAGTAAATCATAAGGGTAGTCTCTCCGACACGCTCCCATTCAGAGCCACCGATCGGCATAACCTGCATGCATTTGCAAAGGTAACCGGAAAAAACTCATGTGGCTCTCAGGAGAAAGCACTTTAGAACATTAGAACACTCTGGACGAGAACAGGCCATTCAGCCTAACAAAGCTCGCCAGTCCTATCTACTTATTTCTTCCAAAAAAACATCAAGTTTTGAAAGTCCCTAAAGTCTTACTGTCTACCACACTACTTGGTCGCTTATTCCAAGTGTCTGTGGTTCTTTGTGTAAAGAAAAACTTCTTAATGTTTGTGCAAAATTTACCCTCAACAAGTTTCCAACTGTGTCCCCGTGTTCTTGCTGAACTCATTTTAAAATACCAGTCTTGATCCACTGGACTGATTCCCTTCATAATTTTAAACATTTCAATCAGGTCACCTCTTAATCTTCTTTTGCTTAAACTGTAAAGGCTCAGCTCTTTTAATCTTTCCTCATAATTCAACCCCTATACCCCTGGAATCAGCCTAGTCGCTCTTCTCTGGACCTTTTCTAATGCTGCTATGTCCTTTTTGTAGCCTGGAGACCAAAACTGCACACAGTACTCCATATAAGGCCTCACCAGTGTGTTATAAAGCTTGAGCAGAACCTCCTTGGACTTGTACTCCACACATCAGGGTGCTTTATAACCTGACATTCTGTTAGCCTTCTTAATGGCTTCTGAACACTGGTGGGAAGTCGATAGCTTAGAGTCCACTGTGACTCCTAAATCCTTCTCATAAGGTGTACTCTCGATTTTCTGACCGCCCATTGTGTATTCAAACCTAACATTTTTACTTCCTATGTGTAATACTTGACATTAAATGTCATCTGCCACAAATCTGCTCAAGCCTGTGTGCTGTCCAAGTCCTTCTGTAATGATATAACGGATTCCAAATTATCTGCTAATCCACCTGTTTTGGTATCATCTGCAAACTTAACCAGCTTGTTACTCATATTCCTATCTAAATCATTTATATTTATTAAAAATAGCAGCAGCCCTAGCACTGACCCCTGTGGAGCACCACTCTTAATATCGGCCAGTTCTGATGAGGTTCCTCACACCATCACCCTCTGCTTCCTGTGTCACAGCCAATTCTACACCCATCTACAAACATCACCCTGAACTCCCACTTCTTTTAGTCTGATGCCCAACCTCTCATGTGGCACCTTATCAAATGCTTTCTGAAAGTCCAGATAAATAATATCATAAGCACCACTTTGATCGTATCCTTTTGTTGCCTCCTCATAGAATTCCAGCATGTTAGTAAAACATGACCTCCCTCTTCTGACACCATGCTGACTGTCCTGTCCTTGCCAGGTGTTGCTCAATCTTATCCTTAATAATTCCTTCCATTAATTTTCCTGTGATGCATGTTGAGCTTACTGGCCTATAGTTGCTTGGATCTGCCCTGTCACCCTTTTTATAAAATGGGATGATATTTGTCATTTTCCAGTCCTTTGGAATCTCTCCAATACGCAGTGCCTTCCTAAAAATGTGTGTCAAGGGTTTATATCTGTACTCAATAGCCGCCTTAAGAACACAAGGATAAATATGATCTAGTCCTGGTGATTTGTTTGATTTCAGACTGTTTAATCTGAGCAGCACTTCTCCCTCTAAAATATCAATATGTGTCATTGGCAGAAGGTTTGCTGTGTCTCCCAGCACAGTCTCAAGGGCATGGAGGAGATTCCAGGAGACAGGCACTTACTCTAGGAGGGCTGGACAGGGCCATAGAAGGTCCTTAACCCATCAGCAGGACTAGTATCTGCTCCTCTGGGCAAGGAGGAACAGGACGAGCACTGTCAGAGTCCTACATAATGACCTCCAGCAGGCCACTGGTGTGAATGTCTCTGACCAAACAATCAGAAACAGACATCATGAGGGTGGTCTGAGGGCCCGATGTCCTCTAGTGGGCCGTGTGCTCACTGCCTGCCCAGCACTGTTGAGCTTGATTAGCATTTGCCGTGGAATACCAGAATTGGCAGGTCCACCACTGGTACCCTGTGCTTTTCACAGATGACAGCAGGTTCACCCTGAGCACATGTGACAGACATGAAAGGGTCTGGAGAAGCTGTGGAGAACGTTATGTGGCCTGTAACTTTGTTCAGCATGACCAGTTTGGATGGTGGGTCAGTGATGGTTTGGGGAGGCATATCCATGGAGGGACGCACAGACCTCTAAAGGCTAGACAACAGCACCTTGACTGCCATTAGGTATCGGGATGAAGTCCTTGGACCCACGGTCAGACCCTACGCTAGTGTAGTGGGTCCTGGGTTCCTCCTGGCGCACGACAATGCCCGGCCTCATGTGGCGAGAGTATGCAGGCAGTTCCTGGAGGATGAAGGAATGGATACCATTGACTGACCCCCACGCTCGCCTGACCTCAATCCAATAGAACACCTCTGGACATTATGTTTTGGTCTAACCAATACTGCCAGGTTGCACCTAAGACTGTCCAGGAGCTCAGTGAAGCTATGGTCCAGACCAGGGAGAAGATCCCCCAGGACACCATCCGTTGTCTCATTAGGAGCATGCCCAAACGTTGTCAAGCATGCATACAACCACGTGGGGGTCATACAAACTACTGAGTACGATTTGGAGTTGCTGCAATGAAATTTCAACAAAATGGACTAGCCTACTGCATCATTTTTTCACTTTGATTTTCGGAGTGTCTTTGAATTCAGCCCTCTGTAGGTTGATAATTTTCATTTCCATCAAATGATGTGGCATCCTTTTGTTCCTAACACATCACCCAGTTCATATCAGTAGAGATGTCCAGCTTGATTTTTTTTCCCATTGAGATCTGATGTGTTTTCAAAGTGTTCCTTTAATTTTTCTGAGCAGTTTATTATGGTCACTTGACCCTAGTGGTTCAATCACCTCTACACCCTCAATGCTATCCTGATTATTACAAAAAACTAATTCCAGTCAGGCTTCACCCCGTCTCGGTGCTTTAACATGCTGTGTTTAAAAACAGTCACTGATTACTTCTAAAAACTCCTGCTTTTGTGCTCCTCCATCTGCAAGGTTATCCCAGTTAATATTCGAATAATTAAAGTCCCCCGTGACTATAATATCTCCCTTTAAACTTGCCTTTTTGATATTACTAAAAAGATGTGTGTTGAAATTACTGTCTGAATTGGGTCCTCTATAACAAACTCCTAAAATAAGACCTCTTTCCATAATATTTTCCAGGCAAAGCCACATGTCCTCACTAAGATAGCCATATGTCCTCACTTGGCACACAGATAGTGCCCATGTGTTGAGCCATGAGAAAACAGAGCTTACTACAAAACCGTCATGCAGCTTAAAACTATTTTTTATTAGTACATCCGTGATTAAAATGGACCGCTGTGATCCGGAAGTCACTATACCACAATGAGATTTTCTAGCTTTCATGTCAAGTACTTGTACTTTGAACCTCAGTGCTATGTGTGTACACAGTGTTAAATAGTAACTTAGTGATATGCGTCATAAACAGTCTTTTCATTAATGGCATCTTATGGCACTCAAACCTTGAATATTATTGTTAAACCAGTGTGTTTCAGTGTCTGACATTTTGTAGTTCCATTTCAACTCAATTGATTCTCTGGGGGCCCATTGCAGAGCCAATTTTGAGTGTTTTTACAATCTTGGCACTCTAGTGTCAAGATCTGAAAAAAGATAAAGAATATTTTACTTACTATACAGTATTTGGCTTGCTCACTTTCACTTTCTACAATAAAAATGGAACTTCCCACCTCTTTTGTTCTTGGTTATTTTCCAGTCAGTTCCTCATCCCTGCCTGCAGCGTGCAAGTGACTTGTGTACCCATAGCCATCTAAGAGCTGTCCCATGCATTGTGAGGGTCACCTCTGTAACTTAATTTACATAACAGCGCACTTCTCTCGCAGATGGTGGGTGCAGATTACAATTCTGCAATGGATACTGGCTCTTGTCGCAGTAGATTCAGAATATGTGAGCCCCCCAAATGTACCAGACATGACATTTAGCTTCTTGTAATTTTGCTACAATCTAGACAAGGGTGCTTGTTTGTGAGCTTACATTTATTAAATTTGCTACTAGTGTTATTACACTATCTGTGTTTTTGTAAAACAAAATGCAAAATTAACAGCTTGAATGTTTGCATTAAATAAAGTTATTTATACTAGTTACCTGGACTTCTTAATGATAACATGAAAGGAGTAAGACCTTTAGGGATAATTATTATATTATAGTGCCTTTACATACATCTATCTATCTATCTATCTATCTATCTATCTATCTATCTATCTATCTATCTATCTATCTATCTATCTATCTATCTATCTATCTATCTATTATATATTGCATTTCCTACCTATCTATCTATCTATCTATCTATCTATCTATCTATCTATCTATCTATCTATCTATCTATCTATCTATCTATCTATCTATCTATCTATCTATCTATCTATTATATAGTTCCTTTTCTATCTATCTATTATATAGTTCCTTATCTATCTATCTATCTATCTATCTATCTATCTATCTATCTATCTATCTATCTATCTATCTATCTATCTATCTATCTATCTATCTATCTATCTATCTATCTATCTATCTATCTATCTATCTATCTATCTATCTATCATAAAGACAACAACACACTACAACTACACACCTTAACACATTTGCTGATTTTAAACCCGTGGCCTTAACTTCTCAAATCATGAAATCCTTTGAGAAGTTAATTTAGAGACTCCTGCTTAACCACACCGAGGTCTAACTTGGCCCCTTACCAGCTGCATAAAGAGCAAAGAGAGGGGTGGAGGACGTTACAGCAACACTTCTGAATTTACTCAATGAGCACTTAGAAGGTGCCACATAAACACACATTTTGCTGTTGTGAACCATGAGGGGGGTGTTGCAGGGACCCAAACCCCATTCACAACAGCACAGTCACAGTTCCAGATGGCTATAAGTACAGCTCCAATCATATGACTCTTCCCTTCTCCATCCCAACCAGGTAAGCTTTGTTGGACTTTTCTCCTGACTCTGACTCCCCAGACGAAGCAGATCACCTTCCTTTGTGTCGGACCCAAGAGTACTTCTGGTGCTATCATTTTACATCCAGGAAGCAATTTCAGGTCAGGCAGAACCTCCCCATGACAGGAAAGTCTGAGACCCCAACAACTCCTATGCAGTCCTGCTGGTGTTGAAATGGAGTGCACTCCAGAGGGGTGTTGCCACTCAACTTATTGGGGAAGCACATGGCCCTGGAAAACATTCTCCATTTGTCCATCCATTATAACGGGATCCTGACCAGGAAAGGTACCACTAATCAACCTGGTTGGAATGCCTGTCCACCCATATCCTTCCATTAAAAAGGCCTCCTAGGCAGGTAATGAATCATTCATCCCAGCCAGGATGCCAGCCAACCCATGTTGTCTATTACATTGTTTTTTGACTTTAATTTCTATCAAGCTCCCCATTCTTTTAGACAAGCTGGTTGATCAATTCTGCTTGAATTTTAACTTGGTGGGGTGGATTCTGGACATCTTAACTCACAGAACACAAAGAGTTAGTGTCCAAGGACAGACATATCCTGAAATTTTCAATTGACTCTGTTATTATGAATCTGTTACAAGATATGGAGGAGAGACATGGACCTGCTGTTAATGTGTTGATCATAGGTGTGATTGTTCCTTTTTACAGCTATATATTTCTAAGATAAAGGATATGGCTGTAGATTTCAGGTGCTCCTCTCCTCTTACTCTCTACAATAAAAGAAGATGAGACAGTGGACTTGTGGAGGAAAACAAATATCAGGGGACAATCCTTGATAACTGGCTAAACTTTGATCTCAACACAGAACAAATCTGTAAGAAGGGGCAGACATGGCTTTATTTCCTTGGGAAACTCAACTGTTTTAAAGTGGACAACAACATAATGAGATTTTATTGAATTTGTTGTCACTTTTGCTTTTATACGTTGGTTTTGCAACCTCAGCATTAAGAAAGAAAAAATCTGTAAAAGTGTTGGTTTGCAGCAGATCTCTGTCACTGGGCTGTATCACAAACAATTTAAAAAGCCATCCAGCTCTGTCAGACAGTGGCCATCCTCTTATTCTAAATTTCAGTTGTTGCCATCAGGCTGCAGATTTGGGTTCCTGTGGATAAAGAACAACAAATTTAAGAAGTCTTTTATTCCCAAAGTTATAAGCATTTTGAATTTAGTTACTTCTAGCAATGCTGATAATTCTGGATTATTGTTGGTGTAATGTTAAAGGTAATTTTTCTTCCTTGTACTAATCTTGAGTATACGTATTTATGACAACACTAGTTTTCAGCTGTTGTGTCTTGGCTTATTTTCTTATATCTGTGCCACAATGTTTTATACTTTCTTGCTCCAAAAGAAAAAAGGTCCCACTAGAATAAAATAGTCTTCCTATTCTTAACTAACCTATCAATAACATGTATTTAAACAGCATATTTCCATACAGACATGTAGCTCAAAGTGCTTTGCAAATTGTATAAACAGGTAGAAATGACAGAATAGCTACACATTTCTTTCACTATCTACAAATTAGGAACTTTGTTAAACAGAACCTGCCCGATTTTCCTCATCTTGCACCCTCATCCATGCTGGAAAAAAATACTGCTCAACTTCAAGGACTTAGACACCATCTCTGCAACATATAAAATTATTTTACAGTCCCTCCCTTTCAAAGATCCAAGACGACAATGGGAAAAAGATCTCTTAATCAATATATCAGAAAAGGAGTGGAAGGTAGCAATGCAGAGACTTCACCCGAGCTGCATATGCGCAAAGCATACAATTATTCAACTCAAAATTATATATCGAACACGTCTGTCTCGCCTGAAACTGTCCAAAATGTTTCCAGGGCAAGATCCAACCTGCAAACGCTGCAATCAAGCTCCTGCCTCACTGGGTCACATGTTCTGGGCCTGCACCAAACTAACATCATTTTGGACCAAATTTTTAAGTGCCTTTCAGACAGCCTTGGTGTCACAATCCCTCCTAACCCATTAGTTTGATGTTCTTCCACATGGGTTTAAACTGGAGAAGGACAAACAAACGGTGATTGCCTTCACTACACTTTTGGCACGCAGACTTATTTTGCTAAACTGGAAGAATCCTAACTCTCCTCTTTTAAGTCAGTGGGTAACCGATGTTTTATACTATTTGAAATTGGAAAAAAATCAAATATTCAGTTAAAGGATCTGTACAGATTTTTTTAAAAACCTGGCAGGATATAATCAATAAAATTTTAGAATAAGCTCTTAAAGCACCGAGGAAGTAATTCTCTCCGCATTATCTTTTTCCTCTCCATTCATCTCTACTGGCCTATTAAACTCATCAATTTAGGTAAGTTTACAAGCCTTAAGTGTTACCCCGTTGGCCATGCTCTCTCTCTCAGGGGTGGGGGTCGACTTGTTTTTCAATCCTATTTTTTGTAAAAATTGATCGATTTGTATGAATGATTACAATAAAATTAATAAAATTAAAAAAAAAAAAGAAATGACAGAATAGCTAATGGTGACAAATGTAAATTAATATAAATTTCTGTTTAGGTAGTTGTTCCTTTTCTAATGACTATTATGGAAAAAAGTCAATGTCCAATCTGATAATATATGCCGTGGTCAGTAGGCCAGAGAGGTGAGGAAAACAAAAGTTCCAGCTGGCATGGATGCTAGTGAAAGTAAACCTCTAGAAGACAGCCATCCCAAAGGTATTCAGTATTGTCTACTTTCTGTATGATGAAAAGTCCTCGAAGATGCGATGCTACAGGTATCATCATGGAGGTTAATCTTTCAATCCTTTCAGCATCAAAGACACGCATAATGCCACATTTAACAAGCAGAAAAAGAGAGGAAGGGTCAAGGATTTTTGTTAATAACTCAAACATATATATATTGTAAAATGAGGCGCTATATTGCGCCAGACACGGCACAGACTCACACAGAGGCACGTGTAAAAATAACACAAATACAGTATTTAATTTTTCTTCACCTGTGGGGCACGTCTTCCCCATAATCCCCACAGGCACAACACAGTCCAAAACAGCACACAACAGCAATACACTCCCTTCTGACACCACCACTCCTCCAGTCTAGCTTCATCCTCCTCCTCCTGACTCTGGCCACTGAGTGGTGGTGGCTGGCCCCTTTTATAGCCCACCAGGAAGTGCTTTAGGTGCTTGATCACCTGTTTCCGGTTGCACTTCCGGGCGGGGCTGAAGACTTGTCCAGCCAGGCTCAGGTACCCATGTAGCACCCCCTGGTGGCCACCCCAGATCCCCACAGGGCTGTGGAGAACTCCAACTCCCATGGAGCCCTGCGGGAAACTGAGGCACCACCATCACCAGGGAGGCTGCCACCAAGCATCCTGGGGGAGGTATTGAGCAGCCCATGGTTGCTCCCCCCAGAACATACGTTGAAGGGGTGTCCCGGCCGGGTCCGCCACAATATACATATAAATATCTTGGACTTTGTGATAGTTGTTTTCTTTTACAAAGCCATATGTGCCACAGTGAGCACACGTAAACTTTAAAACCTGTGATTATTCAGTATTAGGTTTACTCTTTACGACAGGGGCACGACAATACCCTAAACTCATAGTTACTTGCAACCTTCTACTTAATAAGTACAAATTCCATGTTTTTATAAACACAGTGACTTTTTAAGCCGTTCATCCTCTTTCACATTACATTGTTCTGTGGATTCCACACTTTGTACTTTACTGTTGCAATTTAGTTTCTCACTCATCCCCCCTATAATTATGCCTTACTTCCTTTTTCTCCTATCTGTGAAGTCAACTCTTCCCTTTTCTTGCATGCCAGGCAGCAATGGCATGACAGTGGATTGAAGAAGTTTTTAAGTATCTTCTATTTGTTTTTTTTTTGCAGCAAAGGCAAAGAAGGCCCAATAAACTTCACTGAACCAACAAGACACCCCTAGGCCTAGACTATTGCCTTGAATTGTAGCACACCTTTGTCAAACATACTGCTTAAAAAAAGATACAAAAGAAAAATTCAAACTCTATTATATCAGTACGAAATAAATTACAGAACGCTAAGAATGCAATTTTAAAATGTATTGGAACTTTGGTTAGCCAGATTTGTCCACGGCAACTGAACTGACAGAACTCTTTTTAAAATATGTCTAATAAAGAAGCATTTTTCAATCATTATCAACAAGCTCAAGGTTATTTTATCTTGGGAATCAAAAGTGGCACAGTCTAACTAAACAAAATACTGACAACCCTTTTGTGCCTTTCAGCTTTTCCAAAATACAATGCACTCAAATTCAGCTTGACAAAACTTTCAGACTTAAGGCATATCGCTTGAATTCTGTCGGCTCAAAGGTTAAAGTGTTTTACATACACTTAATAATAATAATAATAATACATTTTATTTATATAGCGCCTTTCCCATGCTCAAGGCACTTACAGAATAAATAAAGAACGGCAGAATATACAGTATATAGCATTGTACAAACCAGATAAATAAACAAAGAAGATTAAGACAGTAAATTCTGAAAAAAAAACAGACAACATAATTGATGGTCTCGCACACACATACAGGTTACATGAGCATCTTGACAGAGAAGTAAACTGAGAGAAGGGTAATAAAGTCAAGTAGAGCTAAAAGCCTTCCTGAACAGATGAGTTTTGAGTTGTTTTTTAAAAGAATTCATGGAGTCAGCTGACCTGATTAATTTTGGTAGGTCATTCCAGAATCTGGGCGCTATACAGCTGAAGGCCCTGTCACCCATGGAGTGTAGATTAGTGACGGGCACAACAAGATTACCAGAATCAGAGGACCTTAGTGGGCGGGCAGGCACATAGTGATGGAGAAGGTCACTGATGTAGTTTGGTGCGAGGTTATTTAAAGCTTTGTAGGTTATTAGTAGGATTTTATATTCGATTCTGTAGGACACAGGGAGCCAGTGAAGGCGGAGCAGGATGGGTGTGATGTGCTCGCTGCTGCTGGTTCGAGTAAGGACTCTTGCAGCTGAGTTTTGAATAAGCTGGAGCTGTGATATAAGATTAGAAGGGGCACCTGCCAGTAGGGAATTACAATAATCGATGCGGGATGTGATAAAAGCATGGACACGTTTCTCAGCATTAGAGAAGGAGAGGAAGGAGCGAACACGGGATATGTTACGGAGGTGAAAGTAAGAAAGTTTCTTAATGTGATTTATGTGGGCGGAATAAGTGAGGGAGGAGTCAAAAATGACACCAAGATTTTTTACAGTAGAGGCAGGTCTGATGAGATCACTGCCAAGATGGACTGGGAAGGAGCTCATTTTATTAAGTTGCATTTTAGTCCCAATTTGCAGGAGTTCAGTTTTATTGCAATTTAATTTTAAAGAGTTCTGCTCCATCCAGGTTTTAATTTCACTAAGGCAGGTTGTGAGCTGAGAAAGCTCTGATGAAGTTCCACTTTTAACATTGAAGTAGAGCTGAGTATCATCTGCATAAAAATGATAACCCAATCCATAACTACGGATAATATGGCCAAGGGGAAGCATATAAACACAGAAAAGCAGAGGACCGAGGACAGAGCCCTGAGGGACTCCTTGTGTGACTGGCGCTGAGCTGGATCTACTGTTGCCAAGACTAACAAACTCTTGCCTATCAGTCAGATAGGACTTGAACCACTGGAGGGCAGTGCCAGAGATACCCAGCATGTTCTCCATTCTGAACAGTAGGATGTCATGTCTGACAGTGTCAAATGCTGCACTGAGGTCTAACAGAATTAAAATGCTGGTTTGTCCAGAGTCTGCTGCCATAAGCAAATCATTGGTTACCCATAGCAGAGCAGTTTCACAGCTGTGCCGCGCCCTGAAACCAGACTGAAAGGGTTCCATCAAATTATTAGAGGTTAGGTAATTGGTGAGTTGGGAAGCTACAACACGCTCAAGAACTTTTGACAGGAAAGGTAAGTGGGAAATAGGCCGGAAATTGTTAAGATTGTCAGCATCAAGGCCAGACTTTTTTAACATTGGGGTTACAGAAGCAATTTTAAAAGTGAGCGGCACGGAGCCAGCGTCAAGGGATGAGTTTATTATTGTTGTAACAGTCGGGATTATGGCATAAAGGCAGGATTTAAGTAGTGTGGTGGGGATGGGGTCCAGTACACAAGTAGTCGGCCTCATCTTATAAAGCAGGTCATTAACAAACGCAGATGTGACTGGTGAGAACTTAGAGAAGGAGCTGGATGGAGTGGGAAAACAGGGAGAGATATAAACAGATGATGTATTTATGTTGGTTGAATTATTTAGATCTTTAATTTTGTTACGGAAAAAGTGGAGGAATTCCTCACAGACTTCAGTAGAAGAGGTAGTTGGACCAGATGCGGGTTCGAGTAGTTTATTAACTACAGAGAACAAAACCCTTGGGTTATCATGGCTACTTTCTATTATTCTGCCATAATGGGTGTTCTTGGCAGAAGTTAGTGCTTCTCTGTAAGCTCTTTGGTGGTCAGAGAAAGCCTGGATGTGCACGGTGAGGCCAGTCTTACGTGACATTCTCTCAAGGCGTCGGCCAGCTGCTTTCATAGATCGCAATTCTGAGTTATACCAAGGAGCTGAGCGCTTAAAGGAAACCTCCTTATGTTTTAAAGGAGCTGTTTTATCTAATGCTGAGTGAAGGGCTGAGTTATAGTGGTCAACAAAACTATCTAGTGTTGGTGGAATAGGTACAGACAGTAAAAGATCAGAAATGGATCCAGAAAGGATAGAGGGACAGATATTTTTAAGGTTTCTGTAAGAAATTTGTCGTTTACAGGTAAGAGGTGGGAAAGGCAATGAAACAGTGAAAAATACTGCTTTATGGTCAGAGAGTCCCAAATCAGTGCTGTAAATGTTGGCAACAGATAGTCCAGAAGTGCAGATCAGGTCCAATATATGACCACCAAAATGGGTTGGAAAATCAACATGTTGTGTCAAGTCAAAACAGTCCAGTAAGGACAGGAATTCATTTCTCAGTTTAGATGTGGGGGTGTCAATATGGATGTTGAAATCACCAAGAAGGATAATTCTCTGAGAGTAAGAGCTTAGGTGGGTCAAAAGTTCAATCAGATCGGATAAGAAGGATGCATTGTATTTTGGGGGACGATAAAGAACAATGAGTGAGACAGGACCTGATTCCGTTGTTAGTTTAAGAGCCAGGCACTCAAAAGACAATGGGCAGTCAATTGGGATTCTTTTAACGTTTAAGTCTTCTCTGATAATTACTGCCAGCCCGCCGCCATGTCTTGAGCTGCGAGGCTCTGAGTGGAAAGTGAAACCAATTGGAGTCGCCTCTGTGAGAGACGCAAATTCGTTTGGTTTTTGCCAAGTCTCCGTTAGACACAGAATATCAAGTTTGGTGTCAGTGATGAGTTCTGACAACACCAATGCTTTGCCATTAAGAGACCTCGAGTTAAACAGTGCAATATTACATAATGAGGCTTCTTTCTGCACAGAGCCGCAATCAGGGTTTATTCCCACATAATGCAAATTTGGCACACTGACAATTCTATTTCCAGGGTCATGAGAAGGACGGCGTATTCCTGAGCAAATGCTGCCGGTGGTCTTTTCATTCGCAGCCCGGCGGTGGCGGCGACCTGACCCGCGATGTATATATTTCGGGCGCTGCAAAATACCGGCGTCCTTTAGGATGTTGCAGTCAGACCATTTGCTCTGGATAAACTGTTTAATAAGAAGGAGTTTGTCATGAGAGTATTTTAGCATGATGCTGAGTAATACTTATCTGAATAGCAGTGGAGAAGCAGCACAGCAGAGTGGAACCGGTAGGACAGGTGGGTGTGGTAGCGTAGGTGAGCAGCCATAGCAATCAGCAGAAAGCATAGCAAGAGGAGGTAGCAGGAGTTGGAGGTTCCAATACACAGTCACAAAATGTAACGCTTGGTAATTTCAGGCGTGATCGCCCCGGAGCCAAAAGCCAGGTTAATAAGAACATCAGATCAGTTCCCAGTCGTAGAGTACTATAAGATGAAATGGGAGCAGATCAGCAAAGCGAATTAAATATAATCACGGAGACAGATCATCCCGAGGTCCTAGATTGCCAGGCACAAAGAAATGCTTGAAGGTTCTCGTCCCGTGATCCACAGACTCAGCTATTCCCAGTCAAAGTAGAGTCCATAAAATCTGTAAATATAAGCCAAATCCATACAATTCGAGTCAGCTGTATCCACGAACTATACGTACAATAAAAGAAATAAAACAAACGTAAGAAAGTGTAGAATTAGGCGAATTTTGTGAGAAGTGTTGTTTACAGGGAGGAGCGGCAACAACATGCGTGCGCCAGTGTCCCCTCACCAGTAGATAGTAGATAGTGACAAGTCCACTATGACTGCTAGGTCCTTCTAATAAGTGGCAAATTTAAGTTTTAGACTTGCCAACTTGTACTCATATCTAATACTTTTACTTCTCACATACAATACCCTACACCTACTTAAACAAAATTTCAAATGACATAAAACTGCACAAGCCTGTATTCTATCCATGACATTGAGGAATGATTTGGCTAATTTGTCATTATTTGACTTTCCACCCATCTTTAACCTTAACCAGCTTATTGTTTATGTTATTATCCAAATCATTTATAGATTATAAAGAGCAGCATTCTCAGCACTGAACACTGAAGTACACCACTTATAATATTATCTAATTATAAGGTTCCTCACACCATCACCATCTGTTTCCTGTGGTTGATCTAATTCTGGACCCATCTTTACACTACGCCCTGTATTCACACTTCTATTAGTTTGATACCCAGCCTCTCATGTGGTACCTCATTAAATGGATAGAGGTTAGGAGCACACGCTGATACAGTGCATTGCCGCACCCCTCACACGACAAACCAACTCAGGATCCAGATTAGGACCCAAGTGCAGCCATGCAATGGGTGACACCTCAGCACCACACTAGCTCAGATGGAGTGGGACAGTGTGAGGTTTTATGGTGGCTGGAGTGCCAATTCTGCCACCAACCCCCAAGTTTTTCCCTGCAGGTTGGAGGGCCTACATGCAGGGATGGATGCAGATGGAATGCTTTCTGAAAATCAGGATAAATAATATCATACACACAAATCAGATCATATTCTTGAGTTACCAACATATTAGTGAAACCAGCATATTAGTGAAACACTACCTCCCTAATCAGACCCCACGCTGACTGTTGACTGACATTCCTGTTCTTGCCATGGTCAGCCTGAATCTACCTGTGATGCACATTAAGCTTGTTGGCCTACAGTTATTTGGAGCTGACTGATCAACCTTTTTATATAAGGGGATAATATTTGCTAACTTCCAGTCCTTAAGAACTTCCCCATTGTGCACTGACTTTGTAAAATTACGTGTCAAGGGTTTGTACAGTTAGGTCCATAAATATTTGGACAGAGACAACTTTTTTCTAATTTTGGTTCTGTACATTACCACAATGTATTTTAAATGAAACAACTCAGATGCAGTTGAAGTGCAAACTTTCAGCTTTAATTCAGTGGGGTGAACAAAACGATTGCATAAAAATGTGAGGCAACTAAAGCATTTTTTAACACAATCCCTTCATTTCAGGGGCTCAAAAGTAATTGGACAATTGACATAAAGGCTATTTCATGAGCAGGTGTGGGCAAGTCCATCATTATGTCATTATCAATTAAGCAGATAAAAGGCCTGGAGTTGATTTGAGGTGTGGTGCTTGCATGTGGAAGATTTTGCTGTGAACAGACAACATGCGGTCAAAGGAGCTCTCCATGCAAGTGAAAGAAACCATCCTGAAGCTGCGAAAACAGAAAAAAACCAGTCGAGAAATTGTTACAGTATTACGAGTGGCAAAATCTACAGTTTGGTACATCCTGAGAAAGAAAGCAAGCACTGGTGAACTCAGCGACGCAAAAAGACCTGGACGTCCACGGAAGACAACAGTGGTGGATGATCGCAGAATCATTTCCATGGTGAAGAGAAACCCCTTCACAACAGCCAACCAAGTGAACAACACTCTCTGGGGGGGTAGGCATATCGATATCCAAGTCTACCATAAAGAGAAGACTGCATGAAAGTAAATACAGAAGGTGCACTGCAAGGTGCAAGCCACTCATAAGCCTCAAGAATAGAAAGGCTAGATTGGACTTTGCTAAAGAACATCTGAAAAAGCCAGCACAGTTCTGTAAAAACATTCTTTGGACAGATGAAACCAAGATCAACTTCTACCAGAATGATGGCAAGAAAAAAGTATGGAGAAGGCGTGGAACAGCTCATTATCCAAAGCATACCACATCATCTGTAAAACACAGTGGAGGCAGTGTGATGGCTTGGGCGTGCATGGCTGCCAGTGGCACTGGGACACTAGTGTTTATTGATGATGTGACACAGGACAGAAGCAGCCGAATGAATTCTGAGGTGTTCAGAGACATACTGTCTGCTCAAATCCAGCTAAATGCAGTCAAATTGATTGGGCGGCGTTTCATGATACAGATGGACAATGACCCAAAACATACAGCCAAAGCAACCCAGGAGTTTATTAAAGCAAAGAAGTGGAAAATTCTTGAATGGCCAAGTCAGTCACCTGATCTTAACCCAATTGAACATGCATTTCACTTGTTGAAGACTAATCTTCAGACAGAAAGGCCCACAAACAAACAGCAACTGAAAGCCACTGCAGTAAAGGCCTGGCAGAGCATTAAAAAGGAGGAAACCCAGCATCTGGTGATGTCCATGAGTTCAAGACTTCAGGCTGTCATTGCCAGCAAAGGGTTTTCAACCAAATATTAGAAAAGAACATTTTATTTCCAGTTATTTCATTTGTCCAATTCCTTTTGAGCTTCTGAAATGAAGGGATTGTGTTAAAAAAATGCTTTAGTTACCTCACATTTTTATGCAATCGTTTTGTTCACCCCACTAAATTAAAGCTGAAAGTCTGCACTTCAACTGCACCTGAGTTGTTTCATTTAAAATTCATTGTGGTAATGTACAGAACCAAAGTTAGAAAAAAGTTGTCTCTGTCCAAATATTTATGTACCTAACTGTATATACTAAAAAAGTTGATGATTTGTTTGATATTAGTTTATTTAATCCAAGCAGCAGTTCTCCCTCTAAAATTTCCAAATCACTCAGTACCACCTTAGAAGCCCCTGTTACTGCGAGGAGGTTATCCACTTCTTTGCACATGAAAACATGAATGTGAATGCACATGAATGCTTTAAAGAATTATGAGGTGAGCCTTTGAGAAAATTAAGTTTAAAGCAGGACTTCAGTATATATCCTACAGCTGTTACTGTAAAGACTGTAATGTTAACTTGAAAGTTTGTCTTTTTAAGGTGTATTTTGATATAACTATAACTGTCCCAGTGTTTGCTCTTGTTTTAGAACATTAGAACAATCTAGATGAGAACAAGCCATCCAGCCACACAAAGTTTGACATTGTTATCCAATTAATTCTTCCAAAATTAACATCAAGCTGAGTTTTGAAAGCCCCTAACATCCTACTGTCTACCACACTACTTGGTCACTTATTCCAAGTGTCTATGGTTGACTGTATAAAGAAGAACTTCCTAATGTTTGTGCGAAATTTACCCTTAACACGTTTCCAACTGTGTCCCCGTGTTCTTGATGAACTCGTTGTAAAGTCACAGTCTCGATCCACTGGACTAATTCCCTTCATAATTTTAAACACTTCAATCATGTCTCCACTTAATCTCCTTTGGTTTAAATTTGCTTCCTTTACTTTTCCCTGTTTTAGTTTATTGGTGTTCTGCTAAAATGTAAAAATGAATGCATCTGCTCTGGAAATTGTCTGTTCACATACAAGGCATATATACAACTTCTATCACGTGCGACTTTGTACAGCCATGGTCCAAAGCTTTCTCCTGTCATTCCATCTTGGTCCTACCTCAAAACTGATAGAAACCAAAACGTACTTTTAATTACAAGAATACAATTGACACAATAATGCAGACATTGTGTTCCAAAAAAGATAAAATTGAACACTATCTATTAAAAGAGCAAAAAGGTTTTCAGAGAGTGTTTTTTATTTAACAACAAAATGCACATTTTCAAAGGCTGGTACTTCTTATGTTTTTATTGCTGCAGCTGCACACAATCACACCCAAATGGCTTATAGTTTACAGTCTGTGACACCGAGAGATACCATAAGTGATACAATGAGACAAGAATGTGTGCAGAAAGGGGAGGTTGTCTGTAAATAATTCTTTATAGACTATTATATTTATAGGCATCCAGGAAAGTTGGATTAAAGAGAATTTATTAGTGGGTTAGCCTATCTAAATCACATACAGTATGTCAGTTGCAAATGTACACAGAGGTTGTGAAATACCAGACCATACCGTCTTCTAAGCCTCCTTAATTCTGAGAAGGGCCAGGGGGAGGTGGTGAAATAATAAGATTTAATTAGCCTGGGAACTGTTCTTTCTTAATTTGGTAATTATTTAATGCACCTCAGAATGGTTTTATTTTCTTTTTTGCTAATTTTTCATATAAGCATCTTACTTAAGGTTAGTCTAAACTTGCCAGGTTAGTCTCAAGTGGTTCTGTGAAAGGCCTGATTTAGGTAAACCATACTTTAATAAACCTTACGAGTGTCCATTTCCACATTACTATTTATGATAGCTATGCATGCAGTAAAATGTGTCTTGCTAATTGTAAAAGTTTCTGTTTTTTATGGAAATTCAACTGTGAATACTGAGCCAGATTTAAATTAGGAGTTGCAACCAGAATGGGACACCAAACCCTAGACACAATAATCCCCAACACAGTTACAAGTTCAAATAAATGATTTTTAATAAACCAAGCACTTTTACGATGAAGCACAGCCAATAACCATATAAATAATAAAACTCTTTTCTCTCCTCCCGCCTCCAGTTGAGTGTGACCCACTGACTCCTCAAGAACCTTTTTTACTGATCGCGGAAGGGCTCTCGATGACCCGGCATGACTTGTTGGGGAGCACTTCCGTGTTGTTTGAGAACCAGGCTAGTCCTCCCCCAAATAACACCCCCGTGTGGAACCCAGGGACACCGACACGGATGCACTCCCAGACTTCAGTATCCATGAACTCCTGTAGGTGTCCAAGCTAGGACTCCTCCAGCAGACCACTGCCACATAATGTACAGGGGATGGAACTGCTCCTGGCCTATGGCTTCTGCTCGTCCATCCCCTGGCACCTTCCAACTTGGCAAGAGGTCATGCCATTGTTATTTATTCAGTTTTGGGGACTCCAGAGAAGGGTTTATGGAAAATGATGCGATTATCATGAACCATTTGTGTTATCTTACAATGTGTACTAAATTTGCTCACAGTTTCTGTCCATTACTTGAAAAATAAACACTGCATAAAACCAACGCCATTACCATGTGAAATAAGTGAATATCAAAATAATTCAAAATATTTCAGTTTTCACCAGTTTTTAAAAGCTGCTTTGATAAGAACACACTTTTCAAATCCGGTTTGTCAAGTTTGTGGCAGTGGCAATTGAGAGAATACATCAGTATATGGTGCAGACATTAGCTGATTAATAACAGAGAACTTCAAGGCTACTTTGTTAAATGAAACATGCCAGTTCAAGGTTATTACTTCAGAATTTCTTTAAAGCAGTATTTGTCCTGGTGTTTTCAAGCTGCCTATTATTTATCTTGACTTTGAGAAAGCATTTGATAAGGTGGCACATGAGAGGTTGGGCATCAAACTAAAAGAAGTGGGAGTTCAGGGTGATGTTTTTAGGTGGGTGCAGAATTGGCTCAGACACTGGAAGCAGAGGGTGATGGTGAGAGGAACCTCATCAGAACTGGCCGATGTTAAGAGTGGTGACCAGCAGGAGTCAGTGCTAGGGCTGCTGCTATTTTTAATATATATAAATGATTTAGATAGGAATATAAGTAACAAGCTGGTTAAGTTTGCAGATGATACCAAGATAGGTGGATTAGCAGATAATCTTGAATCCATTCAGTCATTTCAGATGGACTTGGACAGCATACAGGCTCAGGCAGATGTGTGGCAGATGAAATGTAATGTCAGTAAATGTAAAGTATTACACATTGGAAGTAAAAATGTTAGGTTTGAATACACAATGTGAGGTCTGAAAATTGAGAGCACACCTTAATGAGAAGGATTTAGGAGTAGTGGACTCTATACCATCAATTGCCAGAAATTGTTCAGAAAACATTAAGAAGGCTAACAGAATGTTAGCACCCTGATGTGTGGAGTACAAGTCCAAGGAGGTTCTGCTCAACTTTTATAACACACTGGTGAGGCCTCATCTGGAGTACTGTGTGCAGTTTTGGTCTGCCGTTTTAACTAATATTTTGAGTTTTTTTTTAACTTTCATATCCAATTCCCCATTTTGAAGCTGAGCTAGAGGTGAAAGCCTACCACTTTGTGTTTGGGGACTGGATGTTTGGGGTGAGGCCCTATTGGATTCGGACCAGTGCTGACAGCATGTCTTATTGTAGTTTTCTGAGTTTGGCTGCACTATTTTGAGATTTTTCTGTCTCACGATTCATAACACCCTGTCTCCCTGCACAGGCCAAGTCATGTACAAAATATAGCTGGCTCATTTTTGCATTTTTTTCTTTTTCTTTCTTATTATTAAACAGCTTTTAATGTGTGGCATTCACTCCAGAACACAACATAAAAACCACTACTAATAGTTTTTCACAGTTCTCAGCATTGTAAATTGTTTGGATGCACCAGCCTTCAGTATTTTCCTCAGTTGTACAACAGTCACCGTGTGAAATAAGAGTATGATGAAATCTCTTCTGTTGAGCTCTGAATGTTCCCCTTTTCAGACTCATGATCATTTCACTTTTTGCTTATTTTATTTGAAATGAATGAGGCTTACACATTCATTCATGTTTATGCTATTCACAGTCTGAACAGAATAGATAGATAGATAGATAGATAGATAGATAGATAGATAGATAGATAGATAGATAGATAGATAGATAGATAGATAGATAGATAGATAGATAGATAGATAGATAGAAAAGGCACTATGTAATAGATAGATAGATAGATAGATAGATAGATAGATAGATAGATAGATAGATAGATAGATAGATAGATAGATAGATAGATAGATAGATAGATAGATAGATAGATAGTAAACGCAATATATAATAGATAGATAGTTAGGAAATACACTATACAGTATAATAGATAGATAGAACTTTATTTTTCCCCAGGGGGAAATTTGTCTTCTTAAAGAAACTGAATAAATAAATATTACTATTGTATTATAACAAGCAGCAACCTCCATCTCATATGAAAACCAGAATGAGTAAATGGAAAGAAAACTAAAAAGAAAAAAAAATCTTCTTACTGCATTATGATAAGAAGTTGCAGCCACATTGAAGTATTATGCAGGAGTTTTGCCGTTGGTATACAAGAGCTCTAGTAGCGTATTTTTTTAGGAAACATATTCATCTGCATATTCAGTTGATTGAAAGGGGACATGCAGCATTGTTCATAATGGCCGTCACTTTTGTCTTCATTGTCTTCTCGACCACTGCCTCCACGGTATTGAGAGTGCTTCCCATAACTGACCCTGCCTCTCTTGAGGGGATGTTAATGGCCCAGAGCACCACAGCATAGAAAAATCGCACTGACCATCACAGAGTTATCGAGCATGAAAAGGATCTAGTTACCCACATTAACTACCCACAATCTCCTAAGAAAAGAGAGTCTGCTCTGCCCCTTTCTTATATCGCTCCTCTGTGTTCTGAGACCAGTCTGCCCTGTCATTCATGTGGACCCCCAAGTACATGCAGCAGTGCACCTCCTCCACATACACTCCCTGAATAGTGACTGGACATTGAGGCTCTTTGCTGCGGTGAAAGTCAATAAGCAGTTCCTTGATTTTCTTGAGGTTAATTTCCAAACAGTTTTGAAAGTCGTTCATCTGACTTCTGTCCTCTGTTTCATTCCTCTTGTCAATACACCCCATTAGTGCAGAATAACCTGAGAATTTCTGTCAGTGGCAAGACCTGATGTTATAGTTATAGTCGGAGGTGTACAGAGTGAAGACATAAGGAGACTGGACTGTTCCTTCCGGTGCTCCAGTGTTGCTCACCTCCACATCAGAGAAACAGTCTTTGAGCCTTGCAATTGATATTATAATAAAATTGTAATAAAAATCCAAATTTAGGATTTGTTGTAAGCACTGGGAATAAACCAGGAGCCAATTTTAAATGGGACCAGTCTGTTGCAGGACATGCCCACATACAAACACAAACTCAATCAGAACACTGAGCCATAATGGAGTCACCAGCTATCCTGACATGCACATTCAAACTGAAAACTTCACAGTTATTATTATGTGAAGTAGAAATGTTGATCAAATTGTTTTAGCACCCACCACAAGACCTCAGTCTCATGAGCCTTCATTTTTCACATCCCTCATCCATAAGCAACTCTCTGTCTGCCACTCTTCCTCAATGTCAAACAGCATCAACCCCTTTAAAGCCACTGACTTCTCCAATATATTAATTTAAGTCGTGACACTTCCCTTTTTTGCTTTAACATTCACATGAAAAAGGTCAGCAGAAATTCTCTTAATCATAAAGGTCCAAGTACTGTTCCTCTTCCTCCATAATATGGTTGGTTCTGCCATAAAGGCTAAAAAAATACAACACATGGTACTATTGAGAAATTTATATTTTTAGGGATATGTTTACAAAAGGAGGGTTCCTGCCCTGCTTGAGGAGATCATTCCTCTCCCACACTATGCGACTCTTCAATTCCACCTTGGGGGGTAAACGTTAACAGTATACAAAGTTATTGTCTGTCTGTATACCTGCATTGTTCTCACTCTTTAATTTAATATTGTTCTTTATCAGTATGCTGCTGTTGGAGTATGTGAATTTCCCCTTGGGATTAATAAAGTATCTATCTATCTATCTATCTATCTATCTATCTATCTATCTATCTATCTATCTATCTATCTATCTATCTATCTATCTATCTATCTATCTATCTATCTATCTATCTATCTATCTATCTATCTATCTATCTATCTATCTATTATATATTGCATTTCCTATCTATCTATCTATCTATTATATAGTTCCTTTTCTATCTATCTATCTATTATATATTGCATTTCCTATCTATCTATCTATCTATCTATCTATCTATCTATCTATCTATCTATCTATCTATCTATCTATCTATCTATCTATCTATCTATCTATCTATCTATCTATCTATCTATCTATCTATCTATCTATCTATCTATCTATCTATCTATCTATTCCAGGCTTCGAGGGCCCTGGGTAATCATTACTCTTTTTCCTCCCACTACAATGCCCATGACTCTTGTTGTATGTCTGTTATGCTGGAAAATGTTTTTCTTCCATGAAGTGTGACCAATCAGTGAAAGACAAGTTGTAATGAGCACAATCCGATTAAGGGAGGGCCAGGTAATAAGCACGAACCAACCAGAGTGTGATTACAGGATTGTTTCTTGGAAAACTCTGTTTTCACTTGTTCACACCTTGACACTGACTCTGCATTAATGAACGTATCTGGCTTTGGACAGCATTTATAAAAGTCTTCATTGTGGGGGTTGAAAACACTGGGCTAATGTGGTAGAAAATCAAAAAAAGTTTTGAAACGTAAATGTAGTTGTGTGGAAAGGGTCTCAATTCACACTAAAAAATAATTTTGAGACTAGAAGAGCACAGGTAAGAGGAGAATGCTCCACATGGAGTGAGGCCATTGGTAGAGTACCTCAGGGGTCTGTATACCTGGAGCGGTACCTTGTCTGATTTATATTAATGACAGCATAGTTCGGGCACTTGTGAAATTCACAGATGATACTAAAATTGGAGGAATGGCAGACAACAAGGGAACAGCAAAAACAATTCAAGAAGACCTGGACAACCTTTAGAACTGGGTGAACACTTGGGAAATATATTAACATAGAAAACTGCTAAGCGTGGGCAAAAAGGACATCAGTAATAAATACAAGATGGGAGACAATGTCCTAAAGGAATCAGCCTCTGAAAAGGATTTGGGGGTTTATATTGATACAACAGCAAATAAAATGTTATGTTATAGTAAGCAGTAGGGGACACCACTGAGCGTAAAACTCCAGACATCAACACATCCAATGCAGTCCCGGGTTCAAATAAAATATTTTGTTTATTAAACCCAGCTCCTTCACAAATGAGTGAGATCTATTTCAACAACCACACCTTCCACACTTCCAGGTGAGTGTCACCCTCTGCCTCCCAACTGCGAGTTCCCCGTATGAGGTCAGGCAGGTTCCTTCATGCCTGACCTGAGAGTTTTTCCAGTGCCACCATATTGCATATTAAGGTAGCACTACTGGGTCATTCGCAGCCTCCTTAAAATAAGGAATTCTCCTTTCTGCAGCACCTCCTGGGATCTCTCAAGGCACCCCAGCAGGGCTGCTCACTGGAACTACAATTCCCATGTTGTCATGCAGGTGTGCACCTAGGAATTCACCTAAGGGAAGTTGCCATCTAGTGTACTGGGGAAGGAATTCTTTTGGAAAGACTATCTCCCCTTGTTTATCCATTATGACCTCCTGACTAGGAAAGGCACCTGCAAACAACCCTCTCCATTCTTGTTCTCCCATTACAACCTTCTGTTTGGACAAGGAACCACCCTCACTCCTGCCCGGGATGCCAGTCCATCCACCTTGGCACCTACATTGCATTGGAAAAATGTGTTGTATATACACATAAATTACGGGACATTCTTCTCAGACTCTATCATGCACTAGTGAGACCATATCTGGAGTATTGTGTGCATTTCTGGTCACCATGCTACAAAAAAAGACATAGCAGCACTTGAAGCTCTGCAATGGAGAGCAACCAAGTGCATCCCAGAACTTATGGACGTGTTGACTTTGACTATATCACCACCATGTGTGGTATATCTACATGAATATTTATTGGATATACAATCACACACTGGAAGATTAGAATATAATATGTATAGAAATTAGAATGTATAATATGAATAAGCCCTGTCAATTAAAAACCCTTGTTTCATTATGTGATTTCGCATATTTTAAGACAGTTGAAAAGGAAAGGAGACAAAGATGGCTAAAAATGCCTAAAGGTGTTGGCCATCAACATAATGAATAAGGGGCATGGATGGGCATAACCCAGTGAGGAGTGGGCTTGACTGAAGGGGGATCAGATAAAGGTGGCAATATGCCATTAGGTGTTGTCCGTTAGCATAAGGAGGAGTGTCCGAATATCTTATCTGTGTTAAGCTATTTATAAAAATGTGGACAGAACACGTCTATTTATTGTCTTTAATAAATGTTGTGATGGATGGCCGGGTTGCCCCGAGAATGAAAGGATGGGGGAAGGCAGCTACTTTTGGACACTGTCTCCCCCAAGACGCTAGATGGCAGCTCCCCTGGAGTATAGCGGTGCCCCAGATTACCGCAGGACATCCTGGGACTTGGAGTTTGGTTTCTCAGCCCTGTTGGGTTCCGTGGGTGCTGCCAGGGGGAGCTGTCAAAGGACCTGGGGAGTCATACTTTCCATAGCCTGGAAGTACTAATGGATCATGCGGATGGGAGCCCCAAAATACTTCTGGGCTGACAAAAGAACTTGGATTCTCCAGCTGACCCAGAAGTGCTGACAAGTCACGTGGGAGGAAGAACAGAAGCACTGCCAGGTCAAGGACTATTTAAAGAACTGCTGGGAACCCAGCAAGCGAGCCAGAGTCGGAAGGTAGAAGGCAGAGCTTTTGGGAGAGGAGAGGAGTGGAGGTGGCAGTAAAGAGAGTTGTGGGTTTGTGCACCATGTGTGCTATGAAGAATAATAATAAACGTGTGTGTTTTTGGGACTTCAGAGTCTGCGTGTCTGTCTGTGTCGAGGCTGATCTTCCACAGTTTCTAAACTTGAAGCCAGAATGCTTTTGGACTCTGTGGGATTTCATGGCTTTGGATATTACTGGTTTGGGATTTTATTCTATGACAATCCTTGCATTGCACTTAGCTTCTTAATCTTTCAATTAGCTCAGTTACATAGTGGAATATAAACATGATGTGAAAGTGATAGAAGGACCATGATGAAATCCAAAAATGTGCACAGTATAGGGTGGCATGGTGGAGGGTTGGCCATATACAAAAAAAAGAAACTTCAAAGAGGTCCATTAGCAATATCTTACTGAGGAAATTTAAATTAAAAAGGAACATATACAGTATAAATCAATTACATGTATTAATAGCACAAATTCAAGCATTTGTTGCAAGGACCACCAGTTCAGAGACCTCAGAAATGTGTAACAATGCAGTACATTGTCTATAAACGTAGTGCAACAGATACAAGTCATGGCAAAAAGCATGAACATTAAATTCAATTATCACATGCAAAACACATTTACCAGACCAAAACAAGTCACATTCACTTAAGTACAAGTGAGGGGTCTGCATAATGGTCATTCATGTTAAATCAGGGGGGCATATGAACTGGTGGTCTGCCTGCTACTATAAGAGATGCCCCTTCGGTCTCAGCTTTTAAATCCTGGCTGAAGACTCACTACTTCAGTTTGGCATATCCTGACTAGAGCTGCTGATTAACTGTACAGACTGCATCTCTGTTAGTCATTAGCACTAAAACATAAGTAACATGATAGTTAGAATTGTATACTAACCCTCACATATTCTGTTTCTCTTCTTGGTACTCAAATGTGGCACTTGGTGCCACGGCCCACCTGCCAAGTTGTTTTGCCTGCCTAAGGTAAAGTCATCCCTGATGGAGGATCACAGGAATCGTGAGAAAGAGGGGTCCTTTCATTGGATCGGCTGGCCCAACACTGTTTCAGCCATGGAATGGCCAAATGGGGAGGCAGCTTGATGGATGAGGTCTCCAGGACTCTAAATATATCCAAATCTTCTTATGTGATATCATCTACTGTTAAATTCTGCTCCGTACTTCTAAAAAATTTTTAATTTTTTATTGAGGATTTGTTCTGTTCTGTGTATTGCATTGTATTGACCCCTTTCTTTTGACACCCACTGCACGCCCAACCTACCTGGAAAGGGATCTCTTTTTGAACTGCCTTTCCCAAGGTTTCTTCCATTTTTCCCTACTAGGTTTTTTTGGGAGTTTTTCCGTGTCTTCTTAGAGAGTCAAGGCTGAGGGGCTGTCAAGAGGCAGGGCCCTTTAAAGCCCATTGCAACACTTCCTGTGTGATTTTGGGCTATACAAAAATAAACTATATTGTATTGTATTGTATATGACTGACAGAGCAGGTGCGTACAGCATGGAGCTTTGATCACAGGCCAAGCAGAAGACTCCGCTGTGACTACATGGAAATCGGACAATTTAACGGCCCAAAGGTGAGTGCTGTTTATGAGTTTGCTGACCCAGCACTACATGCTATCATATCACCTTCTAGACAGCAGAGGTGGGTAGTAACGAGTTACATTTACTCCGTTACATTTGCATGAGTAACTTTTTTAAAAAACTGTACTTCTAAGAGTAGTTTTACTGCACCATACTTTTTTACTTTTACTATACTTGAGTACATTTGTGAAGACGAAATGCTACTCTTACTCCGCTACATTGGGCAACACTCGAATCGTTACTTTTTTTCCATTATATACGCTATATTTTTGCCAGAGAGAATCCGTCAGTGGATCTACTGCATGACTGTTTCACCAATCAGACGTAGCAAAAATAATCTCAAGACTCCGTTTCACCAATCAGACATAGCAACAATAATCACATGGCTCTGTTTGACAAATCAGATGTAGCCATGCAGTCACATGACCACTCACAAACTGTGGCGCCATAGCGGCACAAACTAATTACAGACAGCAGACAGGGAAACAAAGAATACATGAAAAATGAGAGCCAACTCCCGCTGAAGCTAACAGGCAAGCACATTTTAACCAAACATGCAGACGCAGACAGTTAAGGTAAAGTGAGACTTCTTGTATGTACACAAGCTGCTTTGTTCTGATGTTATTTTCTATCAGCTGTGATATTTGGAGGGCAAGTGAATATGCAGTATGATACTGTCAGTGTACAGTCAGTAGATCTTGTCACTGTAAGTAGTTTGCGCTGTTCAAACATACATGTTACCTACTGTCGGTATCGGCTTCAAAAGCTTTGTTGTGAAAAACTAAGATTTGGAACTTTGTGTTATTTTTGCATCTTTATTTTGTAAAGATGTTATTTATTTGTACTCATTTTTTATTTTATTATTTGGAAATAGCAGAATTTGCGCATTATATTATATTTTTGTCTGTCTTATTACAACATTTCTAAAAAATAAATCATTTATTATGTTCAAACTCAGTACTTAAGTAGTCTTTTCACCAAATACATTTTTACTCTTACGTGAGTAATTTTTTGGATGACTACTTTTTAGTTCTACTTGAGTAATATTATTTTGAAGTAACGCTACTCTTACTTGAGTACAGTTTTTAGCCACTCTACCCACCTCTACTAGACAGACAGCTTGCTTTGGACAGTGTGCTACAGGTCTGCGTCACTAATAAATATTCAGCAAAAGTGAGTCAAGAAGGGGGCTCCAGCAATACTCCATAATAGGTTTAAGGTTTAAGGTTTCTTTATTTAGTCATGTTTACACAAGAAAACATGAAATTTGCCTTCTCAGTTGCATCTAATAACAGACAGAATGAAATAAAACAGACAAATAGAAACAAGAAAGGTTAAGGTCAGGCAGTTAGATAATGCAAACTTACACCAAAAAAAAAGGTACAGGATATATATCAAAACCTTAATCATTATCTCCGATATTTCTTATTGAAAAGTCGTATGGCACAAGGAAGAAAGGAGTTTCTAGAGTGATTTGTGTGGGTTTTCAAAGCAACTATCCTTCCTGATTTACTGGTTTAGTTCTACATGTAATGGATGTCTGTCATCAGTTGAGATGATTTCCAGTTTCTTTAGCATTGCCCTTTGACACACACTAGTCACATCATCTACATTAGTCCCAATAACTTTAGCTGCATACTTCGTAATCTGCTGGAGCTTTTTTGAGTTTTGGTTTGTCAGACTATTAAACCAGGCAATGAAACTGAAAATGATCACAGACTGGATCATACTGTGATAGAAGGACAACATGAGGTCCTTGTCTACTTTAAATAGTTTGAGTTTATGGAGGAGAAATAAGCGCTGGTTGCATTTAGAAAATAATGTTTTTGTATTTGTATTCCAGTTAAGATTGTTATCTAGGTAAGTTCCTAAGTATTTATATTCAGTCACTATTTCTACCTCCTCTCCCAGAACTACAATGAGTGAACATACAGATTTCTGTCTCTTAAAATCAAATATCATTTCTTTGGTCTTTTTTACATTCAGAGTGAGAGAGTCCACAGTCCACTTGATTTAGACAGTGTGGAAGCAAAAAATACGTTGAAGATTCTCACTTTAAATGAAGGCTCTAGGAGTCGAAGAACAGGCAAACAGAGTAATTAGATTTATTGCAATAAACAATAACACAGACTCAACCCAATTAGGCCAAATCGAGCTGAGCCCTGAACAGTCCAAAAATCACAGTTTATATAATCATTTCTTATCATTCTGACCTCGCTCCAAACAGCTTATTCACTGCTTATTCTGACTCCCTTCTGTAGCTAGCCACTGATATTTTTACTTTCTATTATTCATCTTTATTTTTCTGCTTCGCTTATTTTTTGGTCGGCCTTGAGCTTGCAGATGTTCCCCCTCCTCCACTCTTGGACTGTCTTATCTTATCATTCCCTCTTCCTTGGTCCTCGAGCTAACAAGATATATTGGTGGCTGGAGCTACACTTTAATTAAAAAAGAAATATGGCATGTGCCTTTATTTAACCATTCGTTTAGCCGGCCTGACTTGCATTAATATTTGCACTAAGGTTAATGCTTTTACGTTTTTCTATATTTATTTATGCTAATACATGAAAAAAATAATTTCTTATTTTCCATAATAGTGGCTTTCATCCTCCCCAGACATGCGTCCTATGATCATGGTGTCATCCGCGTACTTGATAATGGAGCAGTGGTCATTATTCTGTCTCAGGTCACTTGTGTACAGAGTAAACAGTAATGGTGATAAGACACACCTGCAGACTTCCTGTGTTTGAATGAATGACTACTGAAAAAGTGTCCTGAACTTTAACTGTCTGTGAACGATTTAAAAGAAAGTTCTGAATCCTTAGTGTAATAAATGGGTTTACATTCATACTGTTCAATTTCTGAATCAGTGTATGAGACTGTATGGTATTGAACGCTGAAGAAAAATCCAAAAATAGTGCTCTGACATATGAACCAGACTGATCAAGAAAAGTATAGATTTGATGTAAGATAACAAACAGAGCATCTTCCACATTTCTGTTTGCACAATAAGCAAATTGATTGTTGTCTTGAAAAGACTTTGTCTCTGTCATTAAAATGTTTTTCACCAAATGTTCAAAGCATTTCATTGGAATAGATGTAAGTGCCACTGGTCTATAGTCATTTAAACAGCCTGGCCTACAAACCTTAGATACAGGGGTAATGATTGATTGTTTCCACAATACCACAGGTCAGAGACCAGTTAAAAAGCAAATGAAAAACTGGAGAGAGCTGCACTGTTTGTTTTGGCCTGCCGCAAGCCTTTGTTTCTCTACTTCAGTTAAACTGAACCCCATCACAGCAGAATTCCTGGTGTTTTTATAAAGCATCTCCTTTATTTCTGTATTTTGGGTGCTGAAATCACTTGTTTCAAATCTGGCATAAAAGTTATTCAGTTCATCTGCAGTACTAGGGTGTTGTACCGTGTTAGCCATTATGAATGTAGAGAAAAGCCAAGCAAAATGACACCTTTTATTGGCTAACTAAAAAGATTACAATATGCAAGCTTTCGAGGCAACTCAGGCCTCTTCTTCAGGCGAGATGTAATCTGTAATAGTTCATCTGCTAAAAGCTTGTGGTCTTTGTCAGCTGGAAAATTCACACTCGTTTTAGAGCCCAGTCCTGTAATTGTTTTTAGTCCCTTCCAGACCTGTGCATTACTGCCAAGTGAGATGTTTTCATTCTTTTTAATTTTCTTGCTTTTTAGTCATTCTAGTGTGTGTTCAGACCATAGTGTGTGTATATATTTATTTATTTGCCTATCTATTCTTCTATTTATTTAAAGAGACTCTGTACAAAGCCAAATTTCCCCCAGGGACAAATAAAGTTCTGTCTTTACACACAAATACAGTACTGTGTACAGTAGTCTTAGGCACTAAGAAGAAATACTGTAATGCAAGAATAAAAAATAACGCCATAAATGTTATTTATTGTTCAAAAAACTTCATTGAAAGTGCAATAAACAGAAAGCAGAAGTAAATGCAATCAGCATTTCAATATTTAGTGTGATTACCGTTGTCAGTTCTCTTCATTCCACTGTCTTGCAGTTTCTGGTGGTCCTCACACGGTCACTTGTTCCAAGCCTGATCCACTGAAGACTTTGGCTGTCTTACTTATAATCCCAATCTGGGTTGAAGATGTTGAGATCAGGGCTCTGTGGGGGCCAAAGTATCTTTTCCTCTTTTTATAGCAGATAGTTTTGTTTATGATTTTGGCCATGTATGTGTGTTGGGGGGTCACTTTCATGCTGCAGAATGAAGATGGGACTAATCAGATGCCCCCATGATAGTGTTGCATGTTGGGTAAGAATGTACACTTCATTAAATAAAGGGGCCAGAGTGGTTCTTCAGAGTGAAGCTACAGGGGAACCATTTTAGGGTCCCAAAAGATCCATCAACATGAATGTTCCAGAAAGATCCTTTTATTTATTTAAATCCATAACAGGTTCCATAGTGTCATAAAGTTCCAACTTGTAAAAGCATACGTGACAATTAATGCCACCCGGGGCAAAATACAGTTTTGCTGCCATTTGCCCCAAACCCAATATATTCTCGGTAAAGGCACGCGATGAGAGCTTCTGGAACAATTATGGAGTTGCACTCTTAAAAGTTCTGGTTCTTCAATGCCATTTTATGGTTCTTTACTGGGTTGTGTGGTTCCTCATGGAACTATTACTTGACCAAGCACCATTTAATTCTGAAAAGAGTTCTCGGCACATGAAGATGGTTTTTGTGTTTTGAAAAACTTCCTAATATGTAGAAATACATGGAAATCTTTACTGTATGGTAGGCAGCTACAGAATAAGAAAACCTGGACTTAGCCTGTGTTACTGAACCTATCTATGCAGCAAGAGTCCTCTTAAAACCATGAGCCATTACAGATCTGTTACATCTATTCTGGTTATTTACTGTATGAAGCCTGTTAATGATCTAAATAAATAAAGAAGCTTTCTGGAACCTTCATGTGGATGGATCATTTGCGAACTTAAAATGGTCCCCCTATGGCATTGAATTGTAGAACCACTCTGATACCTTTAATTTTAAGAGTGTACTCCTGCTTAAAATTCGTTTTTACTGCTGTTCGTTGAAAATGTATCTTTCCACTCATGATTGAGTTTCCTCCGGGTGCTCCGGATTCCTCCCACAGTCCAAAGATGTGCAGGTTAGGTGCATTGGCGATCCTAAATTGTCCCTAGTGTGTGCTTGGCGTGTGTGCCCTGCGGTGGGCTGGCGCCCTGCCCAGGAATTGTTCCTGCCTTGCGCCCTGTGTTGGCTGGGATTGGCTCCAGCAGACACCCGTGACCCTGTGTTCGGATTCAGCGGGTTGGAAAATGGATGGATGGATGGATGGATATATATATCTATATGGAAGAGAAGGTCTGTGATACAGTTTGCATATGTGCAGCTGGAGATCCACAAAGGGAGAAAAAATGTGAAAACGCCATCAACAGACACTTGGACATAAATCCAGCATATGCTAACTTAAGAAGAACATGTACATAATAAATAAACTATACAAGCACCCCCCCCCCCCCCCACCTTGATCATACTGACTTAGTCAGTATACGAGGGGGGACCCAAAAATAACCAGAAATATTTTAAAATGTGTTTAATTTAATTTTCTGTACAAACTACAAATAGTCTCCTTCAAAGTACTCTCCATTGGTGGAAATACACTTATCTAACCATTTGTTCCATTGTTCGAAGCATTTTTTAAATTCGTCTGAAGTAATGCCCATTAATGTTCTGGTCATTTCTTGTTTTACCTCTTTGACGTCAGCAAAACGCCTTCCTTTCAAGTCTTTTTTCATCCGAGGGAACAAAAAGAAATCACACGGAGCTAAATCCGGTGAGTAGGGTGGGTGGTTCAGGGTTGTCATACCGTTTCTTGCCAAAAATTGGCGAATGCTGAGAGCAGTGTGAGATGATGGAGCGTTGTCATGATGAAAGAACCAATCGCCCGACTCCCACAAATCAGGGCGTTTCCTTCTCACACTTTTGCGCAACCTACTTTTACAAAAAAATTCACTGAACACAAGCACAACCTTCCAGACTGATGGCACTTGGCAGACTGAGTTGTGAGGAGTGTAACTTGATCGCCCTAGCGGCCCAACCACGTACTACAAGTACCAACCTAACAACAACAAAATTCTGGTTATTTTTGGGTCCCCCCTCATATATATATATGTATATATATATGTATCTGCGGTGGGCTGATGCCCTGCCCGGGGTTTGTTTCCTGCCTTGCACCCTGTGTTGGCTGGGATTGGCTCCAGCAGGCCCCTGTGACCCTTGTGTTAAGATATAGCGGGTTGGATACTGGATGGATGGATGGACTCATGATCGATGTTTTAAGAGAAATGGAAAATGGAAAAAAAAAACTGTCAATACAGCCCGGTTGTTAAGACTTTCCTGTGATGTGAAACTCCTCGAACGCATTTCTCCACAAAAGTGTACCAGACACATTCGGCAGTGATGATTCCATGTCTAAGCCCCTGCTGTCATGAGTTGACCACATAGCTGATATTTATGTTGGTTTGGTAAGTTGCATCTATCTGAGGAATTAATTTTTATTATTTTCTCAAATTTGGTACTCCGTTATTTTGGATTTAATTCACTTGCAGAATTAATTTGATCTGTCAAACAAACAAAAAAATTGCAAGCCACATTGAGACACTGCAGTCTGAATGCAGCCTTGTAGGCTTTAGCAACATTAAGATCCAAGAAAGAATCCACTTTGGATGGCATTCCCCCATTTTTAGTTTATGGGTATCACATCTTAGATGCAGACGACACAATTAAACTCTAAATTTACCATTACAATTTGAGGCTGGGAATCATCACGATGCAATGTATATGCTTAATGAACGATTTTGAAGTTAACTTCCAGATAATACCACTGATGTCTTACTGTTATGCTGGACTTTTGACACCTGTTTCTAGAACGCTTGTGCTTTCATTAGCAGGGCGGTGAACTGTAAAGCAACTTCATCCTGGGGGAACAAAGCATATCAGTGGTGCTGCCACTGCTGCTGCTGCCATTTCAACACTCGTGATGTGCCACTTCGTCTTACAAATGTTCACATTTCCCCACATGATTTCTTGTTTTCACCCTCTCCTTGAGTAACATGCAACTGCCTTCCTGTGTTGTGGGAGCCACACACTTTAGACACTTGGCTAACAGGACAATGTCATCATTTCCCACCATTAAGAGTATTTAAATGTGGTTTAAAAAAAATTAAAAAGCTGAACCAGGCAGATTTTTTTTTCCCCAGGAGGAACAATTTTGAGCTTTAAAGGGGAGGAGGTGGAAGACTAATGCAACACAAGCTTAATAGTAACGTCTCTGGATTTGTGCAACTCAGGGTTATCACGTCGGTGACTCTCCAAGGGAGATCAATTCAGTGGTGGACCAACGTTTACGGGGGCCCTGAAACTTGAACTGCTGTGTAAGCAAAGAGGTCTGGGTAACCACTGTTATCCACATCAATAGGGTTGTTGTATGCAGCAGTGGGGGCTATAGCCCCTTGGAACAAGTTCTTTTGTAGTTGTGGCATGTTACAGTACATAACCCGAAAACTAGATATAATATAAAAAGGCAATAACCCTCCCTTAGTGATACGGCGGTAAGAAATCACATAGGGGAAATAACTTAGCTTTCTTTAATGGCGGATTACGCTGCATAACAGACGAAGGAAGCCAATGACAAAAACCCAGTTTGGGAGTGGGGGCCTGATGTGTAGAGTCTGCCATTTTCGCCGTTGTAGTGGAAGGATTTTCAGGATCGGATGACGCTATCTACCGTCCGTCTGTCAGCTTCAAAGGTGTGCCGGGCAAAGTTCCAAGGCTTTATACTCTTACTTCATGTGCAGGTCCCCACTTAGGTGAATCATGCAACTCCAAACAAGGCAAAGAGGATACAGTTTCATGCTGACTTTGACAGACAAAAATAGTATGCGACAGTCCTGAGTCTGACTGCCCACTTCGCAGTTGTCCCTAACTGTCTTGTCTTATAATGCTTGCCTAGGAGTTCTTATATGATGAACCCCTGTGCTGAATCTGGCTCTGTGTCAACTGTGCATGTGAGTAGAAAAAGACAGATTTATAGGATATATTTCCATAGTACAGTGACATATAAAGTATATATTATAAAGCATCTATCTATCTATCTATCTATCTATCTATCTATCTATCTATCTATCTATCTATCTATCTATCTATCTATCTATCTATCTATCTATCTATCTATCTATCTATCTATCTATCTATCTATCTATCTATCTATCTATCTATCTATCTATCTATCTAACTATCTATCTATCTATCTAACTTGTGCTTATTACAGATGTTCTATGACAAAGCATCTATGATTTTAACTTTTTAAAACTTTTACTTTTAACCTTTTAATTTTTATTTTAACCATGATTTTGTATTGCATTACACAATATTATTATCATTTTTTAAAAACCCCTTCTCATACCTAAATGTTTAAGCAGTATGGAACAAAGTTGCTTCTGGGGCCCCTGCAGGTCTGGTGGCCCTGAAGCTTGAGCTTCATTAGTTTCATAGTAGATCTGCCCCGGACTGCTCTGATGTCCATCATGGACTGGGTCACGTAGACACAAAAATTGGGTTGTGGGAAAAAAAAAGGTTTAAGAAGCTCTACACTAGATAATATACAGGAGCAATTAAAAAGGCAAATGTTAGACTGCATTGTGAAAACTGTTGAATCTACAGTGGTCAGGCTGCATCTAGAGCACTGTGTCTGTGTCTACAAAAATGACATAGCATCACTAGAAGCCGTGCAGGAGAGAGCGACAAAGGGCATCCCTGGAAAAAAGGGCACATGTAACGCCTGCAGCCAACCCCTAACCCCAAAGAATACAAACTGAACAGCTTCAGTTTTATCTGACAACAGAAAGCCTTCAGATTTGCTTTCCCAAGCATGAAGGGCATACAGAGCATCAAAACCAACAGTATGACATTTACAGTGAGCACAGAAATATAAAATCTGAAGCTTACCTACAGGCTGTCTCCAAGGATCCATCTTTTCCATCTTCTAACGCGTTCTCTTGTGTGTATGTGTGTGCTGGCTCATTGTTTTAAACGTAGCTCTCTAGCCAAGGGCAAGCGTAGTCATGGTGGCCCTCACAAAGGTAGGCTCAGGGAAGACTCTTTTAGATAGATAGATAGATAGATAGATAGATAGATAGATAGATAGATAGATAGATAGATAGATAGATAGATAGATAGATAGATAGATAGATAGATAGATAGATAGATAGATAGATAGATAGATAGATAGATAGATAGATAGATAGATAGATAGATAGATAGATAGATAGATAGATAGATAGATAGATAGATAGATAGATAGATAGATAGATAGATAGATAGATAGATAGATAGATAGATAGATAGATAGATAGATAGATAGATAGATACTTTATTAATCCCAATGGGAAATTCACATTCTTCAGCAGCAGCATACTGATACAATAAATAATATTAAAATAAAGAATGATAATAATGCAGGTGAAAAACAGACAATAACTATGTATAATGTTGAATGTTAACGTTTACCCCCCCGGGTGGAATTAAAGAGTCGCATAGTTTGGGGGAGAAACGATCTCCTCAATCTGTCAGTGGAGCAGGACAGTGACAGCAGTCTGTCACTGAAGCTGCTCTTCTGTCTGGAGATGATACTATTAAGTGGATGCAGTGGATTCTCAATAATTGATAGGAGCCTGCTGAGCGCCCTTCGCTCTGCCACAGATGTTAAACTGTCCAGCTCCATGCCAACAATAGAGCTTGCCTTCCTCACCAGTTTGTCCAGACGTGAGGCGTCTTTCCTCTTAATGCTGCTTCCCCAGCACACCACTGCGTAGAAGAGGGCGCTCGCCACAACTGTCTGATAGAACATCTGCAGCATCTTATTGCAGATGTTGAAGGACGCCAGCCTTCTAAGGTAGTATAACCGGCTCTGTCCTTTCTTGCACAGCACATCAGTATTGGCAGTCCAGTCTAATTTATCATCCAGCTGCACTCCCAGATATTTATAGGTCTGCACCATCTGCACACAGTCACCTTTGATGATCACTGGGTCTATGAGGGGTCTGGGCCTCCTAAAATCCACCACCAGCTCTTTGGTTTTGCTGGTGTTCAGGTGTAGGTGGTTTGAGTCGCACCATTTAACAAAGTCATTGATTAGGTCCCTATACTCCTCCTCCAGCCCATTCCTGATGCAGCCCACGATAGCAGTGTCATCAGCGAACTTTTGCACATGGCAGGACTCCAAGTTGTATTGGAAGTCCGATGTATATAGGCTGAACAGGACCGGAGAAAGTACAGTCCCCTGTTGCGCTCCTGTGTTGCTGACCACAATGTTAGAAGTGCAGTTCCCAAGACGCACATACTGAGGTCTGTCTTTAAGATAGTCCACGATCCATGCCACTAGGTATGAATCTAATCCCATCTCTGTCAGCTTGTCCCTAAGGAGCAGAGGTTGGATTGTGTTGAAGGCGCTAGAGAAGTCTAGAAACATAATTCTTACAGCACCACTGCCTCTGTCCAAGTGAGAGAGGGATCGGTGTAGCATATAGATGATGGCATCCTCTGCTCCCACCTTCTCCTGATATGCAAACTGCAGAGGGTCAAGGGCGTGTTGAACCTGTGGCCTAAGGTGGTGAAGCAGCAGCCTCTCCATGGTCTTCATCACATGTGATGTCAGAGCAACAGGCCGAAAGTCATTCAGCTCACTAGGACGTGATACCTTTGGGATTGGGGTGATACAAGATGTTTTCCAAAGCCTCGGGACTCTCCCCTGTTCCAGGCTCAGGTTGAAGATGCGCTGTAGAGGACCCCCCAGCTCCGATGCACAGACCTTCAGCAGTCGTGGCGATACTCCATCTGGACCCGCTGCTTTGCTGGCACGAAGTCTCCTCAGCTCTCTGCTCACTTGCGCTGTTGTAATTATGGGTGGGGATGTCTTTCCTATGCTGGTATCAGCAGAAGGATGTGTGGAGGGTGCAATACTCCGAGGTGAGTGTGAGAGTGGGTTAGGGTGGTCAAACCTGTTAAAGAAGTTGTTCATTTGGTTTGCTCTCTTCACGTCTCTCTCAATGGTGGTACCCCGCTTCGAGCTGCAGCCAGTGATGATCTTCATCCCATCCCACACTTCCTTCATGCTGTTATTCTGCAACTTCTGCTCCAGCTTTCTCCTGTACTGCTCCTTCGCCGCCCTGAGCTGGACTCGGAGTTCCTTCTGCACGCGCTTGAGCTCATGCTGATCACTGTTTTTAAAGCCCTTTTCTTCTGGTTCAAAAGGCCCTTGATGTCACTTGTAATCCATGGCTTGTTGTTAGCATAGCAGCGTACAGTTCTTACTGGAACTACAATGTCCATACAGAAGTTGATGTAGTCAGTAGTGCAGTCAACAACTTCCTCAATGTTCTCATTATGAGATCCCTGCAGGATATCCCAGTCTGTAGTTCCAAAAAATTTTCTCAGAGTATTCTCAGCCTCCGGGGTCCACTTCCTGAATGATCGTGTGGTTGTAGGTAGGACTCTCACTTTTGGTTTATAGTGAGGCTGAAGCAGAACCAGGTTATGATCTGCTTTCCCAAGCGCAGGCAGCGGGGTGGCGCTGTATGCGTCTTTAACGTTTGCATACAGTAAATCAATAGTCTTATTTCCCCGGGTGTTACAGTCCACATACTGGGAGAATGCAGGCAATGTTTTGTCCAGCGTCACATGGTTAAAATCTCCAGCGATTAGCACAAGCGCCTCAGGGTGCTGCGTTTGTAACTTAGCAACAGCAGAATGGATGATGTCACTCGCTGACTCCTCGTCCGCCCGAGGAGGGATATACACGATGACAACAATGACATGTCCAAACTCTCTGGGCAAGTAGTAGGGACGTAAACTTACGGCCAACAGTTCGATGTCCCTGCAGCAAGTGGAGACTTTGACGTTAACATGTCCAGAGTTACACCACCGTGTATTAACATAGAGAGCGAGTCCTCCTCCTTTGTGCTTCCCACAGGTACTTGCATCTCTGTCCGCTCTAACTGTGCTAAACCTGGGTAGCTCCATGTTGGCATCTGGGATGGTGGTAGTTAGCCACGTTTCGCAAAAACACAACAAACTGCATTCTCTGTAGGTCCTGACATTTTTCACCAGCGCAGCCAGTTCGTCGATCTTATTTGAGATTGAGTTTACATTCCCCAGAATCACAGAAGGCACCGAAGGCTTGAAACGCCACTTTCTCGCAAGGCGCTTCATTTTTAGCTTAGTGCCGGCTAAGATTATTATTAGATTTTATTGTATGCTTGTAGTTTTTTGTTTCAATGTAATGTTTTGGTTTTGATTTAGTGATGATATTTTAGTTATTGGGTGTTTGTTTGGTCCATATGTGTTTTGATTATAGTCAGAATGCTGTGAGGTGTTGGTTGACTGTGTGCATTTTGTCCTCTTCAATGGTCAGTGGTGGTACTCCACGTGAGGATGGGCTGCAATAGTTTCTTCTTTATGAAGTGCTGTGATAGTCAATAGTTGTAAAGTGTCAACTATGTCTTGAGATGATTGTCTGGATTTATTAGTCAGACTCCATCCTGATCATCAACTGTGATAGTCAGGGCAGTTTGATTGATCAGAGTAGTGATGAGTACTGAAAGTGAGAGAGCACCTTAATGTAAGGAAAGCTTTGTGGCTCAGCAGTTGGCTGGTAGGTATGTAGTGGATGTGGGAAGAGCTATTGGCCATGGAAGTCTCCTCACTTTGTCTTGTTTGGAGGAGACTTGCTCTTTTTGATTTGTTTTTAGGGCTGATGCAAAGCTTGCTTCTTTTTATGGAGGTGATGCTGGTAAATTACCCGTTTGTTTTTGTATATCAGCAGGGTAAGAGAACAATGGATTGGGAACATTTACTTGTTTTTGTTTTCAGCCCCATGTGGGACTTTTTTTTTAATCATCCAAGATTTCTCACTTGTGTGGTCTTTCTGGTTTGAATTTCACTGTAAATAATTTTTACACCACTGTGTAATTTTTTTTAAGGAACTGCTATCTTTTCAACATCTGCTATCTTTTCGTTGGCTCTCCCCAGTCGGTTCTGACGTCTGTCTCTGAAGATGGTCTGCAGCAGCATGTCCTACACTGACACGGAATTAAGGAATTAGATCTCTTTAATCTTCAATAGTGAACGCTGGGTGAGGATCAAATTCAGTTTTTGGAACTTATAAAGCTAATCCATTAGAATTATTTTGATTAAATAGTGAATTAAATACTTGAGAATACTCTGATATTCTATTATATTGGACTACGTAGCACAAAAAGATATGTGGAACGTTGTAAAAAATTATGAAGCGATGTAGTTGAAGAAGGAATTTTTTTAAAGTACATGGGTGAGATATTTGGACAACGTAGTATGTTAAAGTTATAAGCTAACCAGACAAGACTGAGAAATTCACTGGTCACCTCTTATTTGTCAGACTTCTCATGTTCGTACACATTGTATGGCCGGCTAAGCTAATATAACACTTCAATATTAGATTGAAGGCAGAGACAAAACTTTGGAGGGTGAAAGACAACAGTGCCTGTCAGCATTTCAGAAAAAGGAAACAAGAAACTGTTTTCCATTCCTCTTTTCAACCTGTTGGGGAAAACCAAAAACTGAGAACTAGAACAGAAACCCCAATAATTAAGTGAAAGATTCAAGAGGTACAATGCTAATTCAGTCCTTGTCTTGGACACGTAGATGAACTTCTTTGCCTTACATGGCTATTTGAGAGGTCATGAAAGTTTGGTAATGTCATCTGCATGTTCTTTCCAATTCTACTGAGAGCTTTTGAATGTGTAGTCAATGGTAGCTTGAGGAAGGACATACATCACTATGGGGATTAAGGCTAGTTGTTAATTTAGCATTTGATCCATATACTGTATGTACAGGGCACAATTTCTGGCATTTAAAACACTCAATGTGGCTGTTGGATCCCCCAAAGGTGCATGTTGTCTTCTGTCATGGTCATGATTGTCATTGATGGGATATGAAGTCATGTCAAAGGCATGAAGATCATTCATTGAGGAAGCATAAGGCTTATGTCTCTGATGCTTGTGAACGATGTTGACATCTTAGTCTCATCTGAAAGTGAAGCCTGATGAACACCATTAAATCGGAGGTCCTGTCCCAAGTGGAGGAGCTTCAATAGTTCAGAGTCTTGTTCTTGAATAAGCATAGATATTTTATTATGAGATTAACCAAGGAATCAATGCACCTCTGGCAAGTCTGCATATGTTACAAGCAGACAATAGTGGTAAAGTGTCAACTATGTCTTCAGATGATGGTCTGGATTTACTAGACCATCTACTAGACTCCAACTTGATCATCACCTATGGGCACAAGACGTGAGCAACGACTGGAAAGAATGACCTCGCTAGCTACTAAAATGAGTTTTGAACACTCAGTATTTCTATAATCTTTGTGTTTCTCTGAAAACTGTATTATTCTGTTTTTTAATTCATGTTTGCTTCAGTTAATTTAATGCAAGTATAAAGGCCGGAGACTATCTCCTACAATAGAGGCAGGTAAAGAAAATAAAGTAATTATTACTCAATTGGCAGCACTGCCAAAGGCAAAACTGATAATTCATTTTGACTGTCCCTGGGTGGGCAAGTTAAAATTAATTGTCCTTTCCCTATATCTCTCATGGGTGATTGTTGTGGGGTACAAAATCTGTACATTTTTGTTTATATTTCCATTATATTTTGTTCAAGACAAGACAATAGATGAACTACATTCAGGACAAATCAAAGCATGTCTTCTTCCCAGATATATCTCACTTTTAAAGCAGATGTTCCAACAAAGAAAGGAAGACATGCTGGTGGCTCAGGCTATCAATTGCTTTATAACCTGAGAAAGGATGGACATTTAATTATTTTACAGCCTGGGAAAAGAAGACCTGCCAATACCTCAGAGAACATCAAAAAAGTTTTATTGTTTGGGAAAACTGACAGTGAATTCATTCATCATATTGACAGCCAGCCAATCAGAATAACTAACAATCACATCTTGCAAACCCCCCCGGTAGAATTTTAGAATAAATATGCCTCGTCTGAGGAGCGCAATAGGAAGGAGGGAGGAAGAAGAAGGGACGAAGACGTCAGAAGAGAACAGAGCGATAGCAACGTCTGGCCGTTTCCATCTGGTCATCAGAAAAGCATCTTGAACAACTATGAGTGCTAGATCACAAGTCGTCTGTAATATTAATCCTTGTCAACTTTTCATAAGCTTTTTCTAAAGACTATATATATCCAGACTTCACTATCAGTCCTATTTTCTATTATTCTTTGTTCTACTGGAATTATTATTCCTGTAATAAATACCATGCTGCTTTTAACTTTCTAGGCTTTGTCTTAATGTCTATAGAGTGATTAAAGTAATAAGGTAGATTTCTTTGAGCACCTGGTGCAGCTGGAGGTTTTCCATTACCTCTGTGCTGCAACGTATATTAAGGGCTGAGGGTGAGAGCTCCACCCAAAAGTAGGGAACAGTACGTATATTAAGGCATTCTTGGCTGATAAATAGCCCATAGTCAAAGATGCTGAGCCTTTGTATATTTAAATCATCATCAAGTCCTACCGTGAGAACCCGAAATACAAAGAGGACTGTTTCATTTATGTGACGTAGAAGAGGGGACTGGGTGGTCTCATGGTCTGGAACCCCTGCAGATTTTATTTTTTTCTCCTGCCGTCTGGAGTTTTTTTTTGTTTTTTCTGTTCTCCCTGGCCATCAGACCTTACTCTTATTCTATGTTAATTAATGTTGTCTTATTTTAATTCTTACTTTGTCTTTAATTTTTCTTTTCTTCATTATGTAAAGCACTTTGAGCTACATTTTTTGTATGAAAATGTGCTATATAAATAAATGTTGTTGTTGTTGTTAAATGTATTCTTGTAGGTCAAAAAAATTTAGGTCTGAGATATCTTTAAAACATCGTATGTTGTTCGTGCAAATAATAAGTACGTCTCTTGAAGTGTTGAGAGAGTGACAGGCTGTGTTATTCCTAAGGCACTTGTGTAGTTTAAAGTGCCAGAGATTAACCAGCTGTGTGTGTGTCATTCATAGGGCACTGTTGAGTTTCTGTGTGTATGCGTATAGCTATGTATGTGTGTGTTACTCTTAAGGTGCAACAGTAGAGCAAACCGGTAACGAATCTGATGAGTACACTTACCCCTAGGTAAAGGGTAAGTAGAGGGAAATACCACGATAAAAGTGATGTACATGGGTAATGCCCACATGAGGAAGACCAAGGATAGACTTAGAATGAGGTGGAAAAATATTTTTGTCTTTTTCTCCACATGATGGGAGCTTCTTGAATCATACTGACGTTCATAGAGACTGTGGCTAGGGGTACAGTATCCTAGTCTTTCTAACTCAGCGTATTCTCACATTGACCTTCACCAAGAAAAGAAGATGGAGAATGAAATAAATATAACTTGATACTGGGATTACATTTTTAAGTGGTTGTTTTTAGAATGTCTTTCTTAATACCTTGGAGTACTTGTACATTTTACGAAGGACGTTCAAAAAGTTTCTGCACTTTTTTTAACTCTATTAATAATTTCAAAAACAAATTACATCACTTTTCTACATAGTCATCTTCCCAGCGTCATACCAGCTTCTTAATGCCCAATTACTACTCCTCCCGCCATTACTGTTTCCAACAAAAATATAAAAGTTCAGAAACTTTTTGAATGTCCTTTGTAAATACATCTCTATCTTCCTGTATTACACAGATGAAGATGTTAGTATTTCTCAGCTACTGCTTGTTCTCTTTGAAAAGACCACAAACCATTAATTCCATTCTTTGTATTCAGCATTGTTAGAGAGAGACTGATGCCATTACAGTGCAGAAGCATTTGACTTCATTTTTCTTGCTTTTTCTTAAGCAAGAAAAAAAACACTCAAGCTCTCCCTTTTGTAATTTCATTTCAGTTCAGGACTAGGTGATTTTGCAACTATTGTGCAAATTGTCCCTTTACAGTCACTGATAGGTTATGTGCATACACTTACTGTAATCGTTTGCTAAACACAGTGAGTTTTAGTTTACTATTGCTGATTCAGATGGCAGCATTATGCAAAATCAAGTAACATTCTGAAACCCTCATGGGGACAACAACTTATTCTATCAGTACTGCACACAAGACAGGAACCAACACTAGAAGCAACACTTAAGCCATCAAAAGAAAATCAGGATGCATCACAAATAACTCCTTACAGAATAACAATCACTTCTATGAACTTTTATTGGGAATCATTGCAGAATCACTTTAAACCTTCCAAGGGAAGTTCAGTCATCCAGGGGAACTGTCCCTCACTAAGATGACTGTAGAAAACACTGCTGTCTTGCACAACCTACTTTATGTATGCAGTCTGAGCACAAGGAGGATTTAGACTTGAACTCTGGGGGAATCTCCTGGTCCTGACGGATTACCTCTACATATTTTTTCTGCCTTTTAGAAATGACTGCTTCCATCCCCAGTGTTAGCAAAATCTAATCTTTTCCATCACTTCTACCATATTGAACCCTACTATAAATTCAACCATGATTATAATCCTCTGAAAACTGGAAAAAGAACCCAGTGAATAAGAAAGGGCATAAACAATAATCAGTAAAATGAAAGAAAGATTAATAAAATAAAATGCGGTTGACAAAAGTAACAACACATAACATAACATATTTGTCATGATTAGGTTTCTCATAAATTCAATTGGTATTTTCTACATCTTGAACACTTGTTTTTAGGTTCTGTTTAAAGAACAGTCATTGGCTCTTATCTTCATTGATTAAACTTCAGCTGGGGGGTTCCTTTTGTTATGCAATTAGCGGATACAAATCTCTTAAACAAATTAAAAATAAATTGTTATTGTGCTTCGTTTGTTTTGTTTTTTTTTTCCACTTCAATTCTTGTCTTTTGTTAGGATTTGGTAGATAGGTTAATTTGTATTTGTTTTTGTATCCAACAGGAGGCACTCACTCCCTGGGAATGAGTTCTTTTTGTGATTGCGGCGTGTTACTTAACCTGAATCTATATAGATATAACCTAAAAAAATGATACCCCACCCTAGTGATACGGCGGTAAGAAATCACGTAGGAGAAATAACTTAACTTTGTTTAATGTCGGCTTACACTGCAGATAGTACAATGACGAATGAAGCCAGTGACAAGACCCAGACGGGAGTGGGGGCCTGAGGAGTGGGGCCTGTCAGTGTCATCATTGCAGATGCGGAAAGCATTTTCAGGAACAGGTGGTGACGTCTTCAATCCATTCGTTGACTTCAAAGGTGTGCCGGGCATTGTTCCAAGGCTTTATACTCTTTCTTCACGTGCAGAGCCCCCTTCAGATAAGCATACAATTCTAAACAAGGCAACAATGCTTAAACAAGGATACTATTCCATGTTGACTTAACTGGTAGACATAGCACACCGTTACAGCATCTCACAGTCTGTTTGCATGCTGTTCATCTGTCCTAATCCATCTGCTTGCCCGGCAGTTCTATGTGAGGTCTGTGCTTAATCTGGCTATGTGGCAGCTGTGCATGTGAGCAGAGAAAATCAGATTTTCTAAGATAGATTTGCACAGAGCACAGTGACATATCAAACTTATGCTTACAGTTTTGGACTGCATTTTTACATGCTTCTCCAGGTTTAGCTCAGTAAATATATCACTTCTCCATTTCTCGGCAAAACAATATTACATCGGCCATGAGGTCACAAAATAATATCCATGGAAAATAAAATCAAAAAAAGACTTTGAGGGAATACAAAAGCTGCATATCTATACATTAAAAAATATTTAAAGTATATATACATAATTATTGAAAGTAAAGTTCATACACAGAAAGTATTAATGTAAACCTAAAAAAATTCCAAACTGTAAAACTAAACCACTAATGATGCTCTTCGCTAGACACAGCCACACTGAGACATCCATAAACAAGGCCAGCTTTTTGTTTTATGTCTGTTTTATTCATTTCTGATTATGTATGTTAATGTTACTAGTATGGGTGGCACGGTGGCGCAGTGGTAGCGCTGCTGCCTTGCAGTTAGGAGACCTGGGTTCACTTCCCAGGTCCTCTCTGCTCAGAGTTTGCGTGTTCTCCCTGTGTCTGCGTGGGTTTCCTATGGGTGCTCCGGTTTCTTCCCACAGTCCAAAGACATACAGGTTAGGTGGATTGGCGATTCTAAATTGGCCCCGGTGTGTTTGTGTGTGTCCTGTGGTGGGTTGGCACCCTGCCCGGGATTGTTTCATGCCCTGTGTTGACTGGGATTGGCTCCAGCAGACCCCCGTGACCCTGCGTTCGGATTAAGTGGGTTGGAAAATGGATGGATGGATAGATGTTACTAGTATTAATTATTTACATTATTCTTTGTTTTTGATTTTGTCTGCAAGCCTTTGTTACATGCCTTGTGTTTTGTCGGTTGTTCCCCAAGAGGCGGACCACTATGCCCATCACCGCTAGAGACCTCCTTCAGCCCCATAAAGGAGGGGGTTTCCTACAGTTATGGTGGTTCATTTGATTGAGAGTGGAGAGTTCTTGAATTTGTGATGCTTTTTGTGATTTTTCTGTGCTTTAGTGACCTATTGGATGTTTGACCTTTTTGCTCTGCTCTTCATGACTTTTCAAATTTCGTATTGGGACTTTGTTCGTCTTGGTTTACCATTGCTGACAACTCTTTTTTTTTTGCCTTTTGTGTTCCACAGAGCTTGCTCTTGTTCAGAGCATTTCTGTAAGAATAAATCCATTATTTATAAAAAAAAATTCTAAATGGCCCTCTGTGTTCCTAGCCAGGGTTTTTTGACTGGATTTCCCCCTCTAGTGAGCATTTTTGAAACTGTTCAGGACTTATGTGCTTTGGAACACCTGAGTTCAAAACAGTTAGTTAGTTACACTTATATAGTGCTTTTCACGCTGTTCAAAACACTTTACATAGATAGCCAGGAAACACTTGAACCACCACCAATGTGTGGGATCCACTTGAATGATGCAATGGCAGCCGTTTTTGTGCCAGGATGTTCAACACACATTTGTTATTAGGCGGTGAAGGGGTGAGAGAGATATTTAATATGATCCAGATGTTGTACTCCTCTGTTACAGTAGTCATCATTACTAACTAGAATATGTCAGAGCCCATTTAGACTTTTAAAGGTACCAGACAGGGATACTCCCTCATACCTTTGCTATTCAGCTTCTGAGTGGAGACCCTTGCCATCGTGCTTCATTGTCAATAACGGATTACAGCCTAACATATTACTACCAATGGTTCCCAGCATAAAATATCTCTTTAAGCAGAACAAATTGTGCAGTTCATCAGGAACGCGCCCTCAGAGCTTCATATATTTTATGAGTTCACATAGCTCTGAAGTGGATCAGGTTCCAAACTGTGCTCTCTTTCTGTTAAATTCCGTCCATTTAAATATAAGAGCAATGAAACTTCTCATGTAGTGTGCAGGACATGATATCATCCAGTACCAAACAGGTTTTCAAAAGTGTGAGGGTAATCCCGCTCAGTTAATTTGGCCGGTACCTCCAACAGTAAAACCACACTTATATCTCAGCCTTCAAGGAAATGTTAATTAATTTTACAAATGAAACTGGCAGACTGCTTTAAGAATCATGAATCAAGCCAAAATTACATGCCTACATTAAGATTGAGCACAAGTGAAGAAGCCCACCAGGGGTCTGAGAGCATAAGGAAAAAGATTCTCTAGTCTGATCAGACAAAGATTCAACTCTTCGTGCAAAACTCTAAGTACTCTGTCTGGTGAAGACCAGGCATTCCTCATCACCTCCTGCCTAATGCCGTCTCTATGGTCAAGCATGGTGGTGGCAGCATCATGCTATGGGTTTGCTTTTCAGAAGTAGGGACAAGAACACTGATCAGAATTAAGACAAGGGTGAACACAGCCAAATACAGAGAGGCCCTTGAAGCAAACCTGCTCCAGAAAAGGGTGATGGTTTATCTTTCAGCATGACAGCATTGTCTTCAGGACAAGTCTCTGATTGAAAGAACATCTGTGGAGAGACCTGAAGATGGCAGTTTACAGATGCTTCCAATCCAACCTAACAGAGCTTAAGGGGATCTGAAAGGAGGAATGGAACAAACTGCCCAAATCCAGGTGTGCAAACCTAGTAGAGAACTACCAAGAAGAGATCCATAGCTGTAATTACAATACAATGCAATACAATTTATTTTTGTCTAGCCCAAAATCACACAAGACATGCTGCAATGGGCTTTAACAGGCCCTGCCTTTTGACAGCCCCCCTAGCCTTGACTCTTTAAGAAGACAAGGAAAAACTCCCAAAAAACCCTTGTAGGGAAAAAAATGGAAGAAACATTTGGAAAGGCAGTTCAAAGAGAGACCCCTCTCCAGGTAGGTTGGGCGTGCAGTGGGTGTCAAAAAAAGGGGGTCAATACAATACAATACAATACACAGAACAGAACACAAGTAATCTTCAATATAATAGTGCAATAGAAATAGTACAAGTACAGAGAAGAATTCAACAGTAGATGATATCCCATAATACGATTTGGATTTGTTCAGAGTCTTGGAGACCTCAGCCATCAAGCTGCCTCCCCCTATTGGCCATTCCACAGTTGAGTCAGTACTGGGCTGGCCAATCCGATGAAAGAACCCCTCTACCCGATGACGCCTGTCATCCTCCATCAGTGATGAATTGCTACCAAAGGAGTTTCTACAAAGTACTGAATTAAGGTCTGAAGAGAAGAGATTTCAGTTTTAGATTTTGAAAGAACTTTCAAACCTTTCTGAAAACATGTTTTCACTTTGCCATGATAGGCTATTGAGTGTGGGCAAAAATGGCAAATTTACCCATTTCAAATGAAACCTACGAAACAATAAACTACGCAGAAAGTGAAGGGGTCTGAATACTTTCTGAATCCACTGCATACTGTATGTCAACCCAGAATGACCCACTGATTTAAGAATCATGACTCAACCCAAACCTACATACCTTTATTAAGAAAGAGTACAGTTGGAGAGCAACCAGAATAGCCGGTTTTAAAATTGCACTTCACTGAAGTTTGTGTAAAATTCCCAGAAACAATACAGTTAAAGTTGTATGGCAACACATAGTGTGACGTTAGCTATATGTCAAGGTATCTGCTGCTGTGTTCAAATGGAAATACTGGCGGCACAGCAAGATCTGTAAATCATAGGCTTCACAAACACATGCATTACTCTGTTCAATAATGCTAGTATTTTACCTCAGGTAAACCAAATGATCTTCACATGAAATAATCACATACACAGCATGTAACAAGTAATTGTAAATGTGACATATACGTAAGAAAATACCCCCCATAACACATGGCCCTTTACACAATTTAAACTTTTAACTGGTAAAATAACGCTTCCTTGGGTGTGGAAAATGTCCAAATGAAAGGCTCCTGACTCGACGTTTAAATAAGGAGTCTCGCTGATAACCTGGTGCCACCAGCGAATTCTGTGAATACTGTCCATTAACATCCACTGGTGTTCATCTGCCACAAGTTGATGTGCCTGTGGGGGTTTCCAACTCAACTTGCAGATCTGTTGTACTGGAAAAGAAAATATTTAACATTTGTATGAATATGTTAAATTGAAAATGAATCTATAAACTTCACTTTGTTTCTGTACAGTTGTAAGGAAACACTCTTTAAACCAGGGGTTGCCAACTTCAGTCCTGGACAGTCGCAGTGGCTGCAGGTTTTCATTCTAACTTTTGAACTCATTTGAATTGATTTGCTCTTGAAGACTCAGACACCTTAATTGTTTCTTTTTCCTTAATTAGCAGCCAAAAAATAATGGGATACAAAATGAACCAAAACAACTGGTGACCATCATACAATATCTGAAAATAAAGAACAATGAAGGTCTTAGGAATGTTGATCTGCTCAGGTCCCTAAAACATTTGAACAGTGCTCTTAGAAAAGAGAAAATCAACAATTTCAGAAATGTCCGCTAATGCACCACGAGAGCAGCAACAAGCCATGGAATTAAAGAACGGGATTAATTAACAACAAGAATTAGGACCTCATTAAGCAGCTGGTTGGAGTGAAATTGGTGTGAGTTTGAGGCCCTGGCTTAGTTGGCCTTCTGTTGGCTCACTCGCGTCACGTTTCATTTCTGTTTGGGTGCCATTTAAGGAAAGAAATTAAGAAATTCAGAGGAACGATGACGAAATTCAGGGGAACAAATCTTGAAAAAGCAATTGAATTAAAATGAATTCACAAGAAGTTGCTTAGCAGCACAAACGGTACTCATTAAAAAAAAGGGTTAGAATGAAAACCTGCATCCATGGGGGTCCTCCAGGACCCCTGGTTTAAATTATTATTGCTATTCTTGCACATACAGTATGGTATTGTAAAGCTCCATTAAGTAACCATATTTATTATTTTTACTTTTATTACTTTTAAAGCCTAGTGTAGTGACCCTGGCTTGAATGACAGTCATCTCTCAGGTTTATGAAAGTTTCTGTTTCTGTGACCTTTTCATAAACACAACCGTAAAGGCAAAGTACAAAATAAAAAGAACATAAATGACTTAACATAAACATTCATTATTTTTGTTTTACATAGTGTGAGAGAATGATATGCATTAGGGGTAACATAGCTGTTGCCCATAAAGTGTTTCGGTATACTTTCCACATTAAAATATAAATTATTTTAGAAGCAGCATGAAGTGACTGCTCAAAGGGTTAAGTAAAGAGACACAGTGTTCTAGCATGGCAGCTTAAGAAATTGGCCAATGTCATGTGCCCAGATAAATCTGGCAGTTGTCACATACACAGTTTCCAATAAAAGAATAAAAGCTGAACTTAAGAGATAGATAGATAGATAGATAGATAGATAGATAGATAGATAAGAAATAGATAGATAGATAGATAGATAGATAGATAGATAGATAGATAGATAGATAGATAGATAGATAGATAGATAGATAGATAGATAGATAGATAGATACTTTATTAATCCCAAGGGGAAATTCACATACTCCAGCAGCAGGATACTGATAAAAGCAATATTAAATTGAAGAGTGATAAAAACACAGTACAAGTTAAAAAAAAAATGCAAGGTGGAAAGTGCGAGGCAGGTATAATAGACAATAATCTTGTATAGTGTTAACGTTTACCTCCCCAGGTGGAATTGATAGAATCTATATATATAATTCTCTAAGCCGCCGCCAGAGCAGGCAAGACACCCATGAAGGCACGCAGGAAGGAGCCACGCCCACCAACTCTAAGACCATTGGATACGCCAAAAACTCGCAGAGCCATGCCCACCAACTCAGATGCGACGCCTCAGAAAACACGCCGTCATTTCTGTTTGTCTGTAATACAGTCCGCATGCAGCTCTGAGCCACGTTGACTTTTTGGTTACGACATACGACCGCGTGCAACATCGCAAACTGTTTTACACGCTACATACAGCAATTTGCATCCACGACAAACATGCGTCTTCTTAGATGGTCCTGCAGGAACACGGAAAACGTTTCCCCGGCCACCAACACTCTTTATTCCCTGGCCCGCGTCCACCGCATCCGAGACAAACATGCGTCTTCTTAGATGGTCCTGCAGGAACACGGAAAATGTTTCCCAGCCCACCAACACTCCTTATTCCCTGGCCCGCGTCCACCCTCCCTCTCTAGGCATTCCCACTGCCTGCTCATGTGCCCGGACTCAACAACTCACCGACCACCCCGTAAGTCACTTTCGTCTGTGTTAGGAGTCCACATGCACCTCTGAGCCACGTTGACTTTTCATTATTCTTTTCGGTTATGACGCACGCACCACCATCGCAAACTGTTTTACACGCCATGGTCTTAGAGTTGGTGGGCGGGTCTCCGTGAGTTGCTCTTACGAGTGGGCACATGACCAGGTGGTGTGTATGCTTTGAGAACGAGGGTGGACGCGGCAGGACCATGTAAGAAGAGGCATGTTTGTCGCGGATGTGAGTTGCTGAATGCAGCGTCTAAAACAGTTTGCGAGAGGTATCCCATGGGATCCTTAAAACAATCCTTTAAAACTGAGGTTAAAACACAATGAAGGAAGCAGTCTTTAAAAACCAATAAGCCCTGTGCCTCTGTTTCATTAGCGTCTCACCTGCTTCACTGATGCAGACCCTGCAACAGTCGAGACGCTCTCTCAGCAGCTAACCTTCTCTGTGCATGACTCCACTATAGGCTGCAACAAAATTATGAAAGTACGGGCACATTTTTTCACACAAGCTGTGTGTGTGGGTGGGTTGGTGTTAGTTAGTTAATTAGTTACTCGAAGGATTTCAAGATTTAATATGCACAAGCGGTAACACTGCAAAAGCAGCCCAAACCAGAAAAGACGGCTGGCAAAAAGTGGCCAACAAATTAAACGCGTGTGCATTGTACTTACTGAAAGCAGTGTTACGGATTTTGCAAATGTTTATTTTTTTCCCTCTGCTTAAAAGACATTTAAAAAGCGGCGTGATTATGCGGCGTAGTGGTATGCAGCGTGTAAAACAGTTTGTTTGCCTTTTACTATTACACGAAGACAATTTCCTGTTAATACTTCGTTACATTGATATAGCGGTGTTCTCAGTATTCAAAGCGCTATCCACAGAGGGAGGAACCAGGAAGCGAAACCACAATCTTCCACAGTCTCCTTACTGCAAAGCAGCAGCACTACTACAGCGCCACAAGGCAGTTAAAGAATACACCGGGCTCGATTTTCTTATCACTTCTGTTTACAGAGATCGAGTTGTAGATAGCATTGTTGCAATGTTACTTTTCTTGGTGGCTTATTACATTACGGATGTTTCACATGTTCATTTTTTCCCCTGTGCTTAAAAGACATTAACAAAGTGTTTCTCAACTGTGACTCCGGAACATCTCAGTACGCAAGCTATATTAAGCGTCAACAACGAAGACTACTCGCTACACCTTAATCTACAAGTACTGACACTTATCCCTACCGACAAAGTAACTTTCACCAGCGTGGCCTTCTTCGTCACAGACAATCCCACTTTCAGTCACGGACAGTTGTATGTTGCTCTCTCCAGAGGTCTATCTTTTCATTCACTCACAGTGGTATCCACAAACCCACCCCATTTGGACAACTGTGTCGTTTAGGAAGTGTTCACCCATCAATACATAATTATGCGGCGTATGCTACGCCGTGGGTTGGCTAGTGTGACTTTTATTTTGGGTATGTAAGCTGGCTATACTCTTTGCTGAAAACATCTAATGACTTTTAACCAATCAGAGTAAATATTGTGATGAACCAGGCGGGTACAGCGGCCTCAACCCTGACACAGACAGGCAGGACACTAATTCTAGTCCACACAGTGCATGATTTATTTACACAGTTGCCTTCCACAGCACACAAGGCAAGCACAGTCTTTTCACCGTCTCCTTCCGTCCTCCCTAGAGGCTTTGTCCTCTTCCTCCAGACTCTGGCTGATGACTTTTGGCGACTGGCCCCTTTTTATAGGGCACCAGGTAAGAACCCAAGTGTCCAACGAGCTTCTTCTGGCAGCACTTCCGGGTGTGGCAGAAGTGCCGCCAAATAAGGCCCTGAAAACATTCATGCACCCCCTGGCGGCAGCCACGGGCCCCAACAGGGTTCACAATATTCAGATGACGTAAGCCAATGAACCAATCAGAAGTAAATGTCAGAATTAATTCAGCACTTTTATGAAAATTCAGTTATCAATAAGTATGAGGTTTTGTCTTTGTTCTGTGACCATTGGCCAACATCCTCTGTTCAGGCCACTGCCCTTTAGTAGATTGCTGTAACAGGGTGTTCCCTCTTCATAAAAAGAAATTAAAGATGCATTGAACAAGTTTCCTCCTGCCTGGTTCCTGACTCAAAGAGGTCCCAGTTGAGGACAAATTTCTTGATTTGATATATTTCCAATTCAATTTTTACCACCTCCTCACTCGGCCCTCTCATCTAGCCATTTGTTTTTTTTTCTGATTAGTTCTATGTCAACGATACTCAGTTGTAACTGTCATTCCTGCCAGAAGACTACACAGTTGGAAAATTGAGCTTTTACAGAATCCTAATGAAACTCGTAATATTTGTGGGTTTTATTTTGGTCTCTTTTCATTTTTGAATTATTTAGATACTGTCTCTTAGGTTGTGGGCTCAGAGCTCACGTGGGAAATGTTCTGTAATTGAAAGGCTAGGCAGGTACAAATAACTTCATCAGCTCATTATTATTCATGAAGTAGTATCCTAAGACTGTTAGACAGGAATTCTGGGAAAATAAGTATTATTGTTTATTAGAATGTTTATGATTAAGCTTAAATAAAGTGACCAGTGTGTGTCTGCTTGTAAGAATATGAAGTGGAAGCGTGGGACTTCAAGATTAACATGTTTCATGTTTAGCCAAAAGTAACTGAATTAACAGTCAACCAGACCATGGGAACTTATTGGTTGTCCCAAACTTTAACTGATGCAATATCTTACATAAGGCAGGGTTTTATTGTGAAGAGGGGCAGTCAGAAAGGCCGTATAAATTCAAAGGATGTTCAAAAGGCACTGCCAGAGAGACATCCTAACTGTCAAGAAAAGAGGAGAAAGAGAGAGAAACATCTGCTGAAGAGAAGACCACTTGGTAAGACTTTGCCATCTACAGACTTCCACTCCCAAGCATCCTTCCTGGTTTAAGAAAACAAAGACCATGACAACCAAAGCCATAGGCACCTGATATGAAGTTTGCTGTGTGACCCTGATTTGAATCGTTCAGGTTGTATGATTTCATATCCAACATTCATGCCTGGTTTCTCCTTCAAATACACATAAGTAATGATTCAAGTGGTTTGACTGTTGCTTTGCTGAAGTTGTCCTGCTGTTTATTGAGATATAGCAATGGCCGATGACTGTAAATAAAATTAACTGTATCCATTTAGGTTACATACTATCAAGGTAGTGATTAACCCTGATTACCTTCTATTAGACTGTGTGGCCATTTCAAAGGTAGCCATCAGAATATGAAAGCCCAACAGGAGTAGCCGTTCCTTTCTTCTTCTTGGTTATTCTGAAATGTAGCCCTTTCAGGGGAAGGGGAAGCAATCCGAAAACACATCAACATGTAAGTGAATCCCAGTAGGGACGCCTCATGAGTGGAGTGCCTTCTAGCTCCTGGAAAAGTATTGGAGTTGAAGTCGCTAGCCTCGGCCAGCATTGAGATAATCTTACTTTGTATTTGAGCTTATCTGTGCTGACTGACTGTTGACCAGGTAAGTTCTGCAGGACATACAGAGTGCGTGAATCAAGGCTAGCATTTCCATCATTAGCTTCTCCACCAATACACAAAGAACCTCAGAGGTTAAAATGCCTTTCCTAGACACTTTTACACCCCAAAACAACAGTATTTACTAGAATCTCTATATGTCTGCATGCAGCCCATGTTGCAATGGTCTCTCATTCTTGATGATTCACTCTATGCAACATCTGCAAGAACAGGCCTTATCTGACAGAGTGTGCAGCACAACTGCTGGCCCAAGTTTGGGCTTGTCATGTTTGATCTACAGAAACTCTCTGCTTGATGATGCTTCATAATGCTAGGTCATATCTTGTGTTCAATCAGCCAAGGTGGCTGCATGTCACTCCTCTTATAAGGCCACTCCACTGGCTCCCTGTAGAAGTATGTATTTAGTTCAAATCCTTGATGATTTCTAACAGAATAATCAAAAGGCTAGTATCCATGCTTATGGAGACACTTGTGAGGTCTTATGCTCCTTCTTGACCTCTCATGTCTGCTGATGCCACCTCTACGTGGTATCAAATCTCAGTCCAGACTCTTTACATGTGAAGCTCCAAGGTTGTGGATTGAGCTGCCCACCTCCATCTGGAGACTCTCTTCGTTGGTGCATTTCTATCTAATCGAGCTGTTAAGTTCTTATAACCAAAGAATTATGACTTGTATTTTGTTCTGAGCTTTTCATTTGTGATGAATAATTTCATAACACTTGTTCTAAAACAGGGACTCAAGGCAGATGGTTAGTTGATTATATTGACCTCCTTTGTAAGTTGTGTTGGATAAAAGCTTCTGTCAAGCAAATACACGAAAACATATAAAGTACTATGAAAATATGACTGCATTTACAGTATATACACATCAAAAAGGCGATTAACCTGATTAAGCCACAAAATTAGTTGCATGGGCAAATCCACCTATGGAATTCATCTCTGTCAAAATGCTTCAACATCATTAAAGTGTGCAAGAAAGAGTTAAACGTCATCATCGGCCTGCGCAAATCTGAAAACAAGCATGGCACCCACCACATATTCAAGTACCCTTTTCCTGCCTCAGGAAATGCCATCAAATGAGGAATTGCCACTGTACAAATTCTTACTTCATTGCTTAATTTGTACTGTAGAAGTTCAAATCTGCTTTCAACATCATTCTTGATTTCATACTTCCTTTTGATAACAAGGGCCCTGTCTGGCATAGCAGATCTTCCAATAAATAAAAGTGCTTTAAATTTAACTAGCTAATGAAGCTGGCCTGGTTTCACTCTGGTAACAGTTTAATTCTTTGTTTATGGATTAGAGACTTATTTTAACTTTATAATGTTAATCAGTTTTAGGGTTAAGAAAGAAAAAAAAAATCCTGGACTGGATTCTGAAACACCACAAAGTAGCTCAGAGGGAATATGAAGGAAGAGGCTGAAACACTTGTTGTTTATTCAGTTTTGAGCTTCTTCTGAAACAATCTGATCGCTTTCTCTGATCATTCACACATTTCTTCTCCCCAGACTTTGTCCCGGTCATCCTGTCTTATTAATTTAATGCCCCCAGCCACCACACCCCAATCCTGAGACTCAGTGGTCCTTTTAACAGTTCAGTATTTTTTCTTCCACAGGGTGTGGTCAGTGGGTAGACATTCTTTGAGTCAACAATGAAAGAATTGGTAAAGAAGAACATCTATAAGGTTCTGTTATTATTAAGTACAAAAAAACCATCCCAACTCGAATTTCCATTACTTTCCACTGTTGTAACACAAAGTAGAAAATGGGTTGAAGCCATCAAAAGAGATACATTTTAGATGATATTTTTAGCCTGCTCTTCAAGTCTAAGGATTACCAAGAGTTGACACGACACCCTAAGATCCTATGGCGCCCCCCGAGCAGCCATGAGTTGAGGTAATTTTTGGTAGCGAAAACCAATCAGATCGCTTTCTGCTACCAAGATTCTATCAAGAATTGAAAGCTCGGGCCACTTGCAACTCGATTCGGCTACCAAGAATTGGCCAATAACGGCTCGGTCGGCTATCAGGAATTGGCGAATCACGGCTCATGTTGGCTACCAAAACTCGGAAAGGGCGGGCCAGCCTCTTGTTAGTTAATGTATTCTGCAAAAGCTCGTTCGAATCGGCACACAGACGCTTTGCGATTTGCGTTTCATTTTGAACTTTCTAAAAATGTTACTCATGAGTGTCGGTTTGTGCAGATATATTTACATTCAAGTACACATTTTTTGAATGATTTTTTAACTATTCTTGGTGCAGTTTATTACATTTATTAAATATGTGTGCAAAATGTGTAAAGACAGATATAATAAAGTATAAATATAATAAACATTGAATTGTATAGTCATAGTTTCATTTATTACACTTAACACTAATTTCACAAATCATTCATATCAATGCTAATACAGAATAATAATAATTATAGTTATACTCTACATCAACATTGATGTTATAAAATATGCTTATAAAATAGACCTACACCTTTAATACTCAGACTATTCTAATTGTGTTGTAGAACAGCATATTATATATATATATATATATTATCTATATATATATATATATATATATATATATATATACACACACACACACACACACACACAAGATGATCCGCTGTGGCAACCCCTAACGGGAGCAGCCGAATGAAGAAGAAGAAGATATATATATATATATATAATTAACTAAATGGTGTGTGTTCTGTTTACTATAAGTATATAAACATTTCCCTTCGCAATATTTCCAAATATTTATTTTTACCTACTTCAAATTAATTAAATGTCAGCGTCAACTAGAATATATTACTTCCCAAATTTTATAAATACATACAAACACAAGGCTGTGCATTTATTATTATTTATTCATTCTTATTGTGCTTTCATTTTTTTTTTTTTTTTTTTTAATATTTTTATTTTATTAATTTTCATTGTAATCATTCCATACAAACAGATCAATTTATAACCCAACAAATTTGAAAACAAATCAAACCCCACCCCTGAGAAGGAGAGCTTAGCTAAAGGAAAATTGCTTTAAGCTTTTTAATAAGGCAACATTAGACAAAAGAAGGGGAGAAGTAAATATCTATATAAATAAGAGATGGAGAAGGGAGTTAAATGCAATAATAGTTATTTCTCTTATTCTAAAATAATATTGATTAAATCCTGCCATGTTTTGAAAAAATTTTGTACAGATCCTCTAACTGAAAATTTGATTTTTTCCAATTTCAAATAATATAAAACATCGGTTTCCCACTGACTTATAAGAGGAGAATTAGGATTCTTCCAATTTAACAAAATAAGTCTGCGTGCCAAGAGTGTAGTGAATGCAATCACCGTTTGTTTGTCCTTCTCCAATTCAAGTCCATCTGGAAGAACACCGAACACAGCTGTTAATGGGTTAGGAGGGATTGTGATACTAAAGCTGTCTGAGAGGCACTTAAAAATTTTTGTCCAAAATGATGTTAGTTTGGTGCAGGCCCAGAACATGTGACCCAGTGAGGCAGGAGCTTGGTTGCAGCGCTCGCAGGTTGGATCCTGGCCTGGAAACATTTTGGACAGTTTTAAGCGAGACAGATGAGCTCGATATATAATTTTTAGTTGAATAATTCTATGCTTTGCGCATATAGAACTCGAGTGAATTCTCTGCTTTGCTACCTTCCACTCCTTTTCTGATATATTGATTAAGAGATCTTCTTCCCAATGTCCTCTTGGATCTTTGAAAGGTAGGGACTCTAATAAGATTTTATATATTGCGGAAATAGTGTTTGTTTCCTCGGAATTGAGCAGTATTTTTTCCAGCATTGTGGAGGGTGCAAGGTGGGGGAAATCGGGCAATTTCTGTTTAACAAAATTTCTAATTTGAAGATAGTAAAAGAAATGTGTAGCTGGGAGGTTAAATTTTGAACGTAATTGTTCAAAAGATGTAAATATGTTGTCTATATAAAGATCTCTGAGCATTTTAATCCCAAAACTTTTCCAGGTATTAAAAACTGAATATACTTGCAAAGGTTGAAAGAGGTGGTTCCCTTGCAGAGGTGCCACTGATAAAAGATTTTCCATCTTAAAATGCTTCCTAATTTGGTTCCATATTCTGAGTGAGTAAAGCACAATTGGGTTATTAGTATATTTGCGATAACTTTCATTTATTGGAGAGCAGAGCAGGGAATATAAAGAAGTACTACAGGATTTTACTTCTATTGCGGACCAAGACTGTGTATGTTCATTTATTTGTGTCCAGGTTTTTATGGCTTGTATGTTTGCTGCCCAGTAATAAAACTGAAAATTAGGTAAAGCCATGCCACCTTCTGCCTGAGGTCTTTGTAGGGTCGCTCTTCGGATACGTGGGTGTTTTGAGATCCAAATGAATGAGGTTATTATTGAATCTAACTGTTTAAAAAACGATTTATTGATATATATTGAAATGTTTTGAAATAAAAAGAGAAGTTTAGGAAGGATATTCATCTTAACAATGTTAATTCTTGCGGCTAGAGTGAGATGAAGGGTTGACCATCTATGCAAGTCTTGCTTAATTTTTTCCATACAGACGCCAAAATTTTGTTGATAAAGAGCTTTATGTTTACTTGTGATATTTACCCCTAGGTATTTAAACTGATCTGCTATGGTAAAAGGTAGGGTGTCTAATCTAATATTATATGCTTGTGAGTTCACTGGAAAGAGTATACTTTTATTCAGATTAATTCTAAGACCAGATATCTTTTGAAATTCTGTTAGTGCTGTTAAAACAACAGGGACAGTGTTTTCTGGGTCCGATATATATAAGACCATATCATCTGCATATAAAGAAATTTTCTGTTCCAGTCCTTCTCTGACAATCCCCTTTATCTGATAAGAATTTCGGCAGTGAACCGCCAGTGGTTCAATAGCGATTGCAAATAACAGTGGCGACAAGGGACATCCTTGTCTGGTACCACGTTCTAGTTTAAAGTACTCTGAGCAAATTTTATTAATACAAACTGAAGCTTCTGGACTGGTATACAGTAGTTTGATCCATGCACAAATATTCGGGCCAAACCCAAATTTCTCCAATGCAGTGAAAAGGTAATTCCATTCGATCATGTCAAATGCTTTTTCTGCGTCTAATGATAGTAATATCTCTGGGGTGTTTGATTTTGCTGGTGAATATATAACATTAAACAAGCGTCTGAGATTTGAAGATAGATGTCGGCCTTTAATAAATCCAGTTTGATCTTGTGATATTACCGAGGGCAGCACTTTCTCCATCCTTCTAGCTAGGATTTTTGAGAGTATCTTAACATCATTATTCAGGAGTGAAATTGGTCTATATGATGCACATGGTAACAAGTCCTTATTTTGTTTAGGAAAGACGGTGATTAATGCTTGTCGAAATGTTTGAGGTAGTATTTGGTGGTCTTTAGCTTCTGTAAATGTTACCAATAAGAGTGGAGCTAGCTGAGTGGAGAATTTCTTATAAAACTCTACGTGGTAACCATCAGGGCCTGATGATTTCCCGCTTTGTAGTGACTTTATAGCGTCTAGTAATTCTGTTAGCGTTAGAGGTTTAGCCAGTTCCTCAGCACTTAAAGCATCTATTTGTGGTATTTGTGAATTATCCAGAAATGCATTAGATTGCGTGTTGTCTTCTTTGGGCTCAGTGGAATATAAAGACTTATAGTAATCTCTAAATGTGTGCATTATTTTATTATGGTCGATGATTTCTTCTCCATTCTTGTTGGTGATTACTGGTATTGCATTGTGAACTTCTTGTTTATGAATTTGTTGAGCTAAAAGCTTATTAGCTTTTTCTCCGTGTTCATAGTAATGCTGTCTAGACTTATAAATAAATTGTTCAGTTTCTTCAGTTGTTAAGATGTTAAGTTCTGTATGCAGGGCCTGCCTTTTCCTGTGAAGAGCTTCACTTGGACGCCTGGCTTGTTCTTCATCTATTCTAGTAATTTCATTTCTTAGCTCTGACACTTTCTTGGTTTCTAATTTATTTCTATGGGAAAGATATGAAATAATCTGTCCTCTTAAGAAGGCCTTTAGAGTTTCCCAGAGTGTTCCTGCAGAAACCTCTGTGGACATGTTTGTCTCTAGGAAGAAGCTGATTTGTTTGGATATAAATTCTGTGCAGTTCTCATCTGCCAATAAAAGAGGGTTAAGACGCCATCTGCGAGGTGAGTATGAGGGGCTTATTGATTTTAGCTCCAAGACTAGAGGGGCATGGTCAGAGATAACAATTGTGTCATATTTGCATGATTTAATTGTAGGCAGGAAATTATTATCTATAAAAAAATAATCAATTCTTGAGTAGCTATAATGCACTGGTGAGTAGAACGGATATGTTCTTGAGTTTGGGTTAAGAAACCTCCAGGGGTCTGATAAGTTGTGATCATTTAAAAACTGTGTAATTATCTTTGCAGTATTAGATGTCGTTCCCCCTGTCACAGGAGTCCTATCTAAGAGTGGATTTAAAACACAATTAAAGTCCCCAGCCATTATAATTTTATGAGTGTTCACATTGGGAATGGATGCAAATAGATTTTGCATGAATTCCTTATCATCAACATTGGGTGCATAAACATTTATCAAAATCATTTTACTGTTATATAAGTTGCCCATGACCATCACATATCTCCCTTCAGGGTCCGACACTACCTCTGTTGCTACAAATGGAACTGTTCTATGTATGAGAATTCCCACCCCTCTAGTTTTCTTTATAAAGCTAGAATGGAACATTTGGCCAGTCCAGCCTTTTTGTAATCTGAACTGATCCTTGGTTAGTAAGTGGGTCTCCTGTAGAAATACTATTTTAGCGTTTAAGCCTGTTAGGTGAGAGCATACTTTCTTTCTCTTTAATTCGTGATTCAGGCCTTTAACATTCCAGCTCACAAAGTTAACTGTCCCATCATGGAGACATTGATTCTGAGTTTTTAATGTCATTTATAGTTTTAATTGGTAATATGGCAGTTTTAATCTTAGTTTCAAGATTCCCCATGAGTTGTTGCATTTTAGCCTGTTGTTGCATTGATATTTATAATTATAAGGATTACAAGAATAGATTAGATATAACCTGCTCTCCTTCTCTCCCCCCCTTTTTCCCCCCCCCCCCATTTTGCCTCCCCACATGAGGCTAGATCCCACTTCGCGATGTTCCAGTCCTCTGACATACGAAGAGACAGAGCACGTCCAAAACAAAACAACCCCCACCCTGCAGCGGCGTTACAGAATTAAAACAGAGATATCTTTTACAGTTAAATCCTTAATACTATCTGCCGAAAATGTTCTCATTAACAATATTTAAGCTTGAAATAATCTTCAGCGCTTTTAAGTTAAGATATTAAGATTTAAAAAAAAAAAAAAACCAACCCTGGGAATGATTTTAAAAACTAGTCTAGGATAAACCTGGTAATTCCTACTGTAATAGTATAATGGTAATTATATAAATAGTAGAAAAAGCAATAAACCAAGGGTATGAAGTTAAACAGTCTACTTTAAGGTATAGTAAAATAAAAAAAAAAAAAATAAAGAAAAAATAAAAAAATTAAAAAAAATAAAAATAAAACGAATCCTACTTTAATCCCTTCCACATTTTCACACTCACGTCTATAACTCTGATTAAAACATAAACATAAAGTCCAGATAAAAAAAAAAAAAAAAAAAAAAAAAATAAGAGATGTATAATTATAATACCAGTCTCTTTAAACATGGATCCAGCGATCAGATCATAGGTCCTTCCCGTGCCTTGATAGAATACGGCTCTTTAATTTTAATTAACTTTCAAAAAAGTGTCGGAAACAGCTTCTTTAATTCTTTTTCAGCTTCTTCTTTGCTGAAGAAAATATAATGTCGATCTTGAACTTCCACTTTCAGTTTGGCAGGATACAAGAGGCTGTATTTGATATCGGCTTCCCGTAGCATCCTTTTAATGTCGATGTAGGATCTGCGTTTTGCAGCTGTTGATGGTGAGAAGTCGGGAAAAATACGAATAAGATTATTTTCGAATATAATCTCTTGCTTGTGTCTGAGAAGTGCCATCACATCAAGCTTACATCTTAGTCGCTCGAAGCGGACAATAAAAGACCTAGGTTTAAAGGCGCTTGGTATCTTTGTGCGATAAGCCGTGGCTATCTCATTGTCGAGTTTAAAGTCATCTCCAATTATTTTAGACAGTAATTCTACTGCAAATTTCACTGGGCTTGAGCTTTCTGGTTTCTCAGGTATACCCTCAATTCTTATATTATTTCTTCTGCACCCATCCTCCAGGGCTGCAAGTCTGTCTCCAAGTTTTTTGCATTCCGAGTTCGCAGCTGTGGCTTTTTCATCGGCGTTAGATGCCAGTTGTTCCGCTGTTTCCACTCGAGCCGTGAGTCCCTGCTTAACGTCTTCCAGCTGATCTGAAACGTCATTAATATGATCATCAAGCCTTTTCAGTTTGGAGTTAGTTTCTTCAATGTGTTCCACTAATTTCTCCAACATGCCTTTAAAGTTCACGTCGAAACGTTTAAATAGACGCGTTTCCTTATCTTTGTTATCCTTCTTGAGCTCAATGGCCACCTTCTTAAGATCATTTGTGTTATCTTTCTTAAGCTCATTCATGGCCGTAACCATGGCAGTGGCCAGTGTAGCGATCATCTCTTTCTGTGTAGCGATCATCTCTTTCAGTTCGGACAGTTCGCTTCGGCTTTCGTGCTCCGCAAGTGAAAATGCAGCTCCTGTTACAGGCTCACGATGAGTAGATGAGAGCACGTCCTGCAGAGCCCTTTCTAGTCTCAAATGATTCTCAGAAATTGGCGATCCCTCGTGGCCTGTATCACTTGCGCCTTCGCTCCCATTTTCACTCTCGACTGGAGACAATACAATGGAGCGGGGTCCCAGGAATTCTGCGCACTCTTCTGCCTGTTCCAGGTCAGTCTCCGTGAGGCCACCATACCTTACACTTGCACTCAGGCCGGAAGTCTGTCCGGACTTTGATGCAGCTTTAAGTTTCTTTTCCGGTTCTTTCTGACTTTTCTTCTTGTTACTCATGCTTGTATATTGTAGTGGAAGTTCCTTGGTCGGGTTAAATACAGGATACCTCTAAATAATATGAAATACGTGGGAAAATAAAGCCGCTGCTAGCGGAGCTCTGCTTCAGACGTCCATCTCCTATAAACGAACGAAACCAACTCCTCTTTCATTTTTATTGTACCCCTCTTGATTATCTGTGTGGCCGTCTGAGACCATGGTAAAGGTGCTATATAAGTAATTGAAATGCGTTATCATTTGTTATAATTATGATTCAATAGAATTTGCAGGCAGTTTGTTTAATTGTGATGTTAACTATGCTTGTTGTCCATGTGTTCCTTAACAAATCAATCCTTCATTAAACAGTTTTTGTTTAATCAAAAAAGAAAAATAAACAACTAAATCTGCAAAGTAGAATTAGAAGTAGAAGATAAAGTTTAAAAAAATATATATTTTAGAGATATATTCTTCCATTCAGCAATGTGCCATGAGTGGGATTCAAACCCGGATCCCTGCAATAATTTCTGGTAGATCGTCTCTCAAGAACCGCAGCTTTACCTCGACTAATACGTGATATGCTTGGTGTGGAGTGGTGGCTCTGAGGCTAGGGATCTGCACTAGCAATCGGAAGGTTGCTGGTTCGAATCCTGTAAGTGCCAATAGGGACTCTGCTCTGTTGGGTCCTTGAGTAAGGCCCTTAACCTGCAATTGCGGAGTGCTTTGAGTAGTGAAAAAAGCGCTATATAAATGCCAAGAATTATTATTAAGATTGATTCTGTGCCAATGTCTTTTATAGGCATTCTACTGATGTGGGAACCAGTTTTTGAAAAGGCAAAGGCACATCTTGGAGTTTATGTGAGAGTCTGCCCTGATGGAAAACAGCACAACATTGGGGTATTCCACAAAGCGCACTTAGCAAGTGGGTACTTAATGCAACAAGTCAGGCTTATTTCTGCCTGATTTGGTCCCATCAACAGGATTAGGGCAAATCACAGTTGGTAACTGAAGCACCCAAACATCAGCTTGTAGCAGTGTTACTGGGGTTTGAAACTACAACTCCCAGCAGTCCCTGCAGTGGCTCTTATTGGTTACTACTGAAGGTGCAGGGGCTGTTGGGTACAAAGAGGCTGGCACAACATTTAAAACGGGGCTAGTGTTACCAAAAAGGAAGAAGTATTTTGTGTTTCGTGTCTAAAGTTCCTGTCTGTCTGCCTTCTATTGGGATACCTGTGCTTTCTCATTTTTGTACTGCATCGCTTCTGGGTCGGGGTCTGGATTGTCTACTGTCTGCCTGTTACATGAGGACTGTGTGTGGATTTATGGCCATCCTGTGAAGAAAGAAGCACACCTGAACCGTCCACCCGTTTTCACCATTCAGGAACTACCAGTAGGACTATCTTTACATTCCCCTTCAACATGCGGATCTCTGGACTATTTACCTTCATCTTTACATTACATCAGTTGCTGTTTTTTATCATGGACTTTACTGTGCGTGGTTTGTTGTATTTAATGTTTAATCACCATAAGGGGTACTGGGGTGGGATCGTTGTTTTTATTTATTATTGTTAATACATTCTTTATTTGCTGTTTTATTTTCGGGGGCTTTTTGTCTCTGTTTGGGAGTGCGTCACAGGAATCTTCACTAAAAAAATAAATAAATCTCACACCATCTAAGAGACTGTATCTTAGTGGCACCAGACCGCTACAAGCTTTTAGCTAAAGATGGAGCTTAATGTAGTCTTGTTTAGCTTGTTTTCATGAAGTCTCAAACCACTTGTAGCAGCGCTACATCAAAATATTCGTCTTACCTATGTTTTGTGCCGAGTTGCATTTTTATGCCATTATCCTGTTTATAAATAGTCTGCCTGTGTCTGTTTAAATGTTTTCCCCTGGAATCAAGGGGCAAAGATAACGCTGTGAAGCCGTGACCCCTTGTGGTATTTTCCGGTCAGTACATCAACTTCATCCGGGATATTTTTATTTAAACAAAAGAGGGGGGAGAAAAGAGGAGGAGAGAGGAAAAAAGGGAGCCATTACAACACTGACACACTCCACATAAAAAACGCTGGTACGAATCATCACACGCATTTCTACCGCTTGCTGCTTTCAATGCCAGACATTCAATGATTCCACCATTTCTACAAAACCCCGGTGTTCTGGAACATACTAATACGCCGAGGACAAAACGGTGAGAGTGTTATTGTTCATTCGGAAAAGGAACAATCGATCAGTTTCACACGTGTTACAATTCCTGCAGGACAGTGTCTAACTGCCTAAAGTTCATATTCATTAATCATTTCCGGTTTAATTTTCTGGACTTTGTTTCGTGTTTTCTGTATATGTTATACTTGTTTAGTGTGGGGACAAGGGAGGGTTTGAGTTGTATGTTCATTGGTTCACTTGTAAATATTGTAGAGCACCTTTCGTGGTTTGGTTGTGTGTTGTATTAAGTTTTTTGGGGGGTTATATTATATATTGTTCTGTTGCACTGTTATAGATCCACACCAATATTTTACCTACTTTTTGCTTATTGTCTGTTTAACCATCGCCTGGGGAAGAAAAAAGGAGAAAGTTATTTATAAGATGTATGGCTTGTTTTATCTAGCAATTCCTCATGTTGCCAGGCCACAGGTCTTGGTGGTGTAGCAGCCATTCTGTGTAGGTGGGTCAGCAGTTACAAACTATCAATTGAAAATGCAGAGAATTAATAATATACACAATTTTAAATATGCAATTCATTTCCATCAGGTTAAGTAAAGGAGTATTTTTAAGCATGCCTAATAATGGCTTGATTGTTACAAAGGTTAGCATTAAAAGCTATACTGGCCATTGAAAACAAAAAGAATTAGATTAGATATACTTTATGAATCCCCAAGGGGAAATTCTGATGCATACCACAGTAAAAACAAATTATTAGTTATTACATCTTTTCTAATGTGGCAATCAACTTTTGTTACCTGTCCTACTCCAGCTTGACGTTGCTCGATTTTGTTTACCTCTTTTGTAAGTCGCTTTGGATAAAAGTGTCTGCCAAGCAAATAAATGTAAAATACACAGATATTGACTCAAAGTACAATATAACACAATAATACTATGCTAAAAATAACTGTAGTATATTGAGTCTGTACCATCTTTCTATTGCTTCTGGCTGGAGTGAAGGAAGAGACGTTGGGAGGAAGCGTTGAACTGCCTAATGGCGGCAGGCAGAAAAGATCCTCAAGAAGCACTTCATAGTACAACGGGGAGAGAAATGAGCCTGTGGCTAAAAGTGCTTCAAGAAGGAGCCCCTTGGGTACATTGGTTCATAATGGCATCCACAAGGGCTACCATGTTCTTTGCCACAACAGCCTCCAGAGGCCAGTCCTGTGATGGAAGTGGCTTTTCTGAGAAGTTCAAACACCTGAATAAACTTAAGCTGATTTGGTGAAACCACCAAGTAGAGCAACACACAGGCTACAATGGATTAGTGAAATGTTTCCAGGAACTTGCTGTACACCTCAGAAGGCTTGAGTCTCCTCAGGAAGTGCAGTCTGCTCTGGCTCTTCTTATATTAACAGATCAGTCCAGTTTGATGTTCATGTGGATGGACCTCTATGTACTTGTGGCTCTGCAGCATGGACTCAGTTGGATTTAAATCAGGTGACTGGCTTGGCCATTCAAGCATTTCGCATTTTTTAGCTTGAAAAAACTCCTGTGTTGCCTTAGCTGAATGTTTGGATCATTGTCTGGTTTTAGGATGAAGCACCCTCCAATGAGTTTAGAGGCATTTACTAGAACTTGAGCAGATCAGATGTTTCTATACCCCATCAAAATTCATTGTGTTACTGCCATCATCAATGAAAAGAAGTGTGTTAGTATCTGTGGCAGCCATACACGCCCAAGCCATAACAGCCCCGCCACATTTAATAGATAAGGTAGGATCCTTTCAGTCTCCACACTTAGAACTTGCATCAGAGTGATGGCAGGAGTATCTTTGTCTTGTTTGTCCATGAGACCGTTTCCCAGAATTCTGCAGGGTTTTTTTAAATTCTTTTGCACAAACTGCAATCTAGCCATCCCATTTTTGTGGCTAACTAGTGCTTTGTATCTTGCGGTGTGGCCTCTGTATTTCTGTTTCTGAAGTCTTCTGCAGGTAGTCCTCTCTGACACATCCATATCTGCCTTCTGAAGACTGTTTCTGGTGTGTCGGATGGACGTGTGTGGCTTTTTATTTACCATAGTGAAGATTTTTCTGTCATCAGCAGTTGAGGTCTACCTTAACCTACCAGTCCCTTTGTGATTACTGAGGAAAACTGTGCGTTCTTTCTTCTTCATGATAGTCCAGAGTTTATTTTGGTCATCCTAAGGGTTTACTGATGTCACTTCTTTGACCTTTGTTATTCTTGTTTTTCATCCTCATAATGGCTTCTGTGACTTTCATTGGCACAGTTCTTGTCCTCATGTTGAATAATGACAACTGCAAACTCCAAAGGGTAGAAGGAAGCCGAGGTATCTTATGAAGCAATGAAACACACCTGAGTGATCACAAACATCTGTGACACCAACTGCCCCAAACAGTATGGTACCCTAAAATGTAGAAAAAGTGTTGTCATTTCTACTTGGTGTGACCAAAATGTATGCAGATACACTTAAATAAAAGTCTTCAGTGTGCACTATAACCACATCCTAAATTTGTTTAATTTGTAATTTTAAATTTGAAACAGTGAAGCAGAGGACAAAAATCTAGGGAAAAATGTGTCTCTCCCCCAAGTATCATGGAGGGCACTGTAAGTAAGTTTCTACTCCTTTTCTGATTTTAAACAAGTGAAACAGAACACTAGTAAAAGAACTGATACAAAATTAAAGCCTCTTGATTTGTGACCCAGTCCCACTGTTACTCCATGTACAAAGTATCAATAAGAAACCAGTAAAAGCAGATGTTCGGACTCTGGGCGTTCTTTTATCAGTAACTTGCAAGGGCACGAGAAATGCCCACTAATCACACACTACCGCAATTAACTATATTTAAAAAGTATAATCAATGGGTGTAATAGAGTATACGCGTGTCAGTAAAGTATCCTGAGCTGGCTTTGTGAATTTGACTCCGACATTGGATTCAGTAAATTCATGGAAAAAGATCATTTGTGTTTTGAGACAGAGAGATCAGTCCTTCTGTGTTTTTCAGTCATCATGACAACAGCACTGGTTTATGGAGTATGAGAGAGTCACCAGTTGAGATCCTCTACTCAATATACGCTTCTGATCATTTTGGACCAAAGGAACAGGATAGGACTTGTGCAGATAACCAATGAGATGAAGTCTGTCATGTGACCAAGCATAAAAATGGTGCCATCAAGTAGGCTTTTCAGACTGGTTGCCATTCCAGTTCAATCTTTTCTGTAAAAAAACCAAGGTTGAATTGCAATGGGCTAAGGAACAAGAACACCTGACAGAACAAAGGAAGCTTTGTTTTTCATTCTCAAAATGAACCTTAAGGTAAGGATCGAGGTGCCTTTTTGAATTTAGAAACAGATGGCTGGGGTTATTACCCCATCTTTATGTCCAGTATTGCCAAGATAGCTTCTGGCCAATGTGACCCCAAAATGGGCTTAATATAGTTTATAAATGTGTTTGGGAAAAAAAGCTATTTAGGAAGAGGTGGATGATAACAATAAATATAGAAAAACCTGCAGATCTCAATTCTATAAAAGTTTATTATTAAAAAAATAAAATTAAAAAATATTTCTCTGTGGAAAAAGTGATTCTTAAGAGTCTTTCAGCCATCCTCCACTACTTTGATCCTTCAGCCGGGAAGTGGCCAGGTACTGATCTCCGATTCCTAAGATTGTACCTTGTCTTCTAGAATTATGAAGGAAAAAAAGAAGGAAAAACAAAATATTTTATTCTCAACATCACGTACTGTATGTATGTCTAATTTTAGCACACTGTTTGCTAATGAAGGATATATCTACTACCTTTTGAAAAAAAAAAAAAATTATTGCTGAAATCTCCACTTTAGATAATTAACCAAATACTGAAAATGAATGAGGATGCCACTGCTATGTATCTAATAATAATAACTCATTCAATTTATATGGCACTTTTCTCACTACTCAAAGCACTTTACGTAAAAAGTGGGGAGCCACTTCAACCACCACCAATCTGCAGCATCCACCTGGATGATGGGATGGCAGACATTTTGTGCCAGTATGCTCACCACACATTAGCTATTAGGTGAATTTGGGGTTAGAGAGATAGCCAGTTAGAGACAAGGAATGATTAGGCTGCAGAAAAAACCTATAACATTTACAGAAAAACTCAACAACACTGGAAAGAATGTATGGTCAAAGAAGGGCGGAATACTCACTGCTGTGTCGTCGTCCACAAGAACACTGTAAACCACTGCACTGGGCGACTGACAGCTGTACCTTCGGCTGGTCTGCTTCTGCCTCACTCGCTTTGGAGTATCTTTGACATCAGACGGTAGTTTTATGCCTGTTATGTAGACATTATACACCAAGAGGAGAGGTTGTTATCCAGCCTGGCAACATTTGGAGCAAAGCAGCAACTAAAAGCAGACTGGACACAAGCCCATCACAGGCTACACGCACTCAACAGAGTCAATCTGGTTAGGTCATAGGTTTCTTTTTAATATACGTTCTGATGTCACTCTGTATTTATAATTTAGAATTCAATAGATTTATTGGAGAGCAGCAAATCAACTTTGTTTATCTTAAAGTAAGAAAGGCAGCTAAAGAAAAGTTAGTCATCCTTTGGACTGTGAAAATATTAGAAACTTAGGATAAACAGTTTATGACAGGACCAAACCGTTGCCAAGTTTTAGGTGTGGCAGGCAGTGGTCCTTTGTTCTATAATTGCAATATAGACGAGTTTACAAAGTTCTGCATATAAAAATACATAATATATAAAAACAATTCTTTTATTTGTCATAAAAAAATCATATATATTTTAACACTTGGTATGGTAAACGTGTACACACACACACCCACACATACACACTCACAGTGAATTCAGAATGTTTTCAGATCTCTTCACTTTCTGCACATTATTGTGTTGTAGATTTTAAATTGATAAATTTGTTATTTTTGCCCATCAATCTACACTCAATAACCCATAATGACAAAAGTTTTCAGAAACATTTGCAAATTTAGTCAAATTTAAAATTTCTGAATTCACTGTACTTGACGAAAGGCATTGTAGGCAATCACCGGCCCATTTGATTGATGGGAAATGCGTTATTAGAAATGACATGAAATTGAAGTAAATCCTTTGATTGGTAGTGTTCTACAGTAGCAACCACAATCACAACAGTAGTAATAATAACACAGCAGAGAGCGTACCATATCATTTGGTGGTCCTCCCTCAAAGGTTAATGACCACCTCAACCCCTCAGACCAAAGACACAACTAGTAATACAGAATAACTAGAAAGGAACCTTTTAAAAACCAACAATCCTGCCAAGTAAATCAAAACTTTTCTTAGGCTATCTAATTGCTATCTGTACTACTTTGAATGTTTGCCATCTTTAACAATAACAGAAGCCATTCAATCAAAACAACAGCATTAGGTTAGAAGTTATTCCATGTCCCCCCCCCCCCCCCCCCCCCCCCCCCCCCCCCCCCTTTTGTTTCTCAGTATGCTGAAATATTAATTTACTTCTGCAGACCAATTACACGTTTCCAGTGAGAGATGTTCTTACTGAAACTTGACAGAAGCATCACTGGTGCAACTAAAGAAAAAAAATACCTTAAAACGTGTAATTTATTGATGACAGTGATACAGCTGTTTATCTTTTTGCACTTTAAATGACGAAAACAAATCTCACATTTTTAATAACATGCAATTACACAGCTCCACTGGAAAAAATATATGCGATATCACACTTGTATGTAACACATTTTGTAAAAAGTAAGTAGAAATCCTAATGCTTTTCCCAGAAAGCATTCCAGCTCTGCTGACAGTCTTCAGGTTCAGAGCAACTCCCAAATCACCAGTCCTGCCACTAATTAAAAAATTACAAAAATTACATGGCCACAAAATAAAAAGCAAGTTATAGATATACTTCTGTAAAAGATGAACTATTAGTGTTAATTAAATCACAAATTAAATTGAGCTGTCAGGTGATTTAACATGATGTTCTGTCCTTAGTCAAAAGCGGACTCTCTCATTCACAATAATAAAACACATTTTTAAGTATTAAGACATTTTGTATGCCTACCTTGGTTATATATATATTTTTTTAATTTGTACCTGTTGTAGTATTTCTAAAGGTAATGTTCAAGATAAACAGGATTTTCTCGTCCAATATGCAATTCGGCCATTCATTTCTTCTACCAAGAAGCACTGGCATTGCCCTTAACATGGGATGTTAGCAGTGCTGTAGTGTAACAAGTGATACTTCATCACAATATTTTTTGTGATTACCTGTACGTAAGTTTTTATATTTGTAAACTTTCACTTTTGCTCCACTACATTCCCTAAATAAAATGTATTGGAGTAAAAGCATACATTACCCTTAAGCATCTTCCTACCAAAAAAAAAAAATTACGGTTGAGCACAGACTGCAACCAAGCAGTGAATGAGAGCTCCTAGTTTGCAAGCACTTTGGTTAATCCGTTAATGTGTGGGTGCAAACGTGCGTCCTCAATGTCGCAGTAAATTTTTGATTTCCATTCAAGCCCAGACATTCCGATGCGAGCAAACACAGCAGTAGATTTCTGCCCGATGACACCGACTTCATGATGGAAGCAGAAATTGCAATAGCACCTGCAACTCGGCGGCAAACAACAGTGATGACAAGGATATAAACCTGTGGCTATATTTGTGAGAAATGTTTTCTTATGCTGGCGTGAAATAGTCCTCATACCAGATGAAGTGCTTACCCAAAAATATGGAAATATTGGCATTTAGAAACTCCCCATCCAAACCCAAGAAATACACTGACGTAAGCTAATTTAACTAGCATTATTCCTGTCCTGGTATCTAGCTAATGTCGATGATAACATCGGAATCACAAATATAACATTTACCGCTGAATTCTGCCAGAGTTAATTCAACACAAAACTCTGGACAAAACTGTCCATTATCGTGAAACACTCTTATTACCTGCAGTTCAGATATTTCCTCAGGTAACAATTACAGTATACTCATGGTTGTGACAGGTTACAGAAGAGCCTTCAAAATTCAGTTGATAAATTTATAAAAATTAAAACGATATTACAGTCAGTGACACAAATTAGGCCACAATTTATTACAGCTGCAGATTTGGTAATCTCTTAAATCCTGTAACTGAACTTTTTATGCTTATAAAATGTATTTGTCTCACTGTTTCAGAAGAAAGCACGTACACCACCTTAAAAAATATGGAAAGCTGACCTCAACAAAGAGAAAAAGGACTCCTGAGACCCCCTCCACCTGCAAGCAGGGCACATTACTAAAAACCTGGACTATGTCTCAGGGGTCCATTGACAAAGCTGTTGCAAAGTATGTGGTTCAAGAGCTCCAGCCGTTCTGTTGAGCAAAAATTGTTTAGAAACTTTGTGAAGGAATTGAAACTTAATGCAACAATGATGTTATAACTGACACTGGTGATGCCTCAGAAGAAATGAGGGCAGCAGTGACTGAGGCCATGAGGGGAGTTGACCATATTGCCACAACTGCTGCACCTGTATCTGCCCCAGCAGCCTGTGAAAGGTTATTTAGCACTGCAGGACTTGCCTTCACCCCTAGAAAAGTGAGACTGAGTTCCCAGAGTTTTGAGAGCCAACTTCTTTTTAAAAATGAACAGCAAATTTTAAAGTAACGATCATTGTTATTACTGTAGGGAGGGGTGGGAGGCTCTATTTTTGAAAATGAAGGGCAAATTTTTCAGGGATGTAGAGAAGAAAGGAAGGAGGGATAGATTATGGGTGGGAGAGAAGAAAGGAGGGATGGTTTAATGAATGGAAGGAAGGAAGATGTGAAGACCTAGTCTTCTTGCAAGTGTAAAATAGGCACCATTTTAAGGTGGTGTACATGCTTGAAAGAATAAGCTTAATTCTTCAAAATTCACTTGCCTTTTTAGTAACATTTACTTTTACTTTCAATACTTAAGTACATTTAATAGAAGAAAAATACTTTTAATACTTAAGTACAGAAAAAATGAGATACTTTAAGACTTTTAGTCAAGTAATAGTCTCCCATAAGTATAACTTTTACCAAAATAATTTTCTGGTAAGATACCTGAAATCCACACTCAAGTAAAAGTACAAGTACTTTATACGGTAAAACACTGGAAGTAAGTGCAAATATAGTTCAACTTTAAGGCCCATTTGGAAAAAAAACATAACACTGTTCATGTGTACAATAAGCCAGTCTGTCTCGATCTTTTTATTTTGATATGGAATACAATCTAATATGCTCTATAACCTGGATCTGAAGAAGCAATGGTTCTTCTCAGTTCTTCCTATATTCCTGAGCTACTCTCCATATCAGGGAGAGTGAGTCCAGAAACCCAACACAGTAACCTCATTTCAGTGATTTGTACTTGCCATCTCTCTCTCTTTTTTTTTTGGATGTTGCCCATTGCTAGTGTTCAGAGTTGAACGTGGGATGTTGATTGAACAATAAATCTAAAACTAGGTTTGAGGACTTAACTCCCACTTCACCACTCTGCCCTGGCTTAATTTCCCTAACACTGCCCCTATCTCAGCAATTCAATCTCATAACACACTCTTCCATTACCCCTGAACAAGACTCCTAAGTACTTGAACTCCTCCAGCTTGGGGTAGATGGTCATCTTTTAACTTAAAAGAACAAAACACTCTTATCCAGGAGAGGACCACAGCCTCACATTTGAAAGTGCTAATTTTCATGAAAACTGCATCAAACATAGCAGCAAACCATTCCATTATACACCAGAGATCATAATGATGGAGCCAAGTGGACATCTTCATCTGCAAAAGGCAGACGCACAATCATTAGTTCTCCAAACTGGATATTCTATAAACCTCAGATGTGCCTTGATATCCTGTTCATGAAAATGATGAACAGGACAAGACACGCCATCGGCAAAGCCCAAGTCTCTCTTGTACTGACCTTGCTACTCCATTGCCACAATGTACTAGAGGGTACACAGTTTGAAGCTTTTTCAAGTTTAATAAATAAATACACGCAGATGTGATTGACAAAGTCCTGTCATGTCTCAAGCACCTGTATAAGGACATAAGGCTTGTTCATTGTTCCACAACCAGGATGGAATCCATATTGTTTCTCTTGTGTCTGAGGTTTAACCATTAGATGAGGTCTTTTTTCCATTATTAAGGTACTGTCTTTTTCCATGAAGGTAGAGGAGTGTGATCATTTGCTTGTTTGAAAACAACCACTTTTCCATTGTTTTCAATAAAAAAGGGAACCACCAGCCCAGTATGCCAGTCCTAAAGGTTTGCTAGATAAAACCTCCATAAAATATCTAATGCATTTGCTATTTCTGCTTAAATATAGCCTATAATGACCATAGTGACCATGCACATAGAAAAGTCCAGCTCTAACCAAAGCTTTTGGAATTTCCTCCTTTAAGGAGCTTAAGTATTCCTCTATTTCTAGATGCTGGCTCTAATTTCTTCCGCCTGTCAAAAATAGCCTAGGTGATGTTCTACATATCCTTTCACTACACTTAAATTTCTTCAGGATGGAAACATGGACTGCATAAAGCATCTGCAAAAGGAAGGACCACACAGCACTAAACAGACATTGCTGCAGAACTCCATATGATAGGAGACATCACTGGTAAATTGTATTGGGTAATGTTAAAGATAATTCAAAATCATTTAAAGCCTTTTTATAATTGTCTCAAATCACAGCTATATGTTGGTATCAAAGCCTAAAGCACAACTGGTTCACCGTATTAGGGACTTGAATAAATGTATAACAAGGAAAAATAAAAAAAGTTACAGATTTTGCGCACTCCAAACATGCCTTTCTTGCTGTTCTCTCTCTATCACGTTTTCAACAGGAGCAAATCAACATTCACTACAACAAAAGGTTATTGGTTTATGCCAATTTGTTTCCACACAGATTAGATATATCACATAACCTGCATATTTTTTAGTTGTTTCTTATCATAAACAACACACCATACCACAGAGAACAAATAAAGCAAAAGATTGAGATTGCAAACTTATGCAGGTGTCCAATGGTATTGGCTCCAAGGTTTTCTAATGCAAAGTTTTATATGACAAACACATAATGCAGTATTATCAGTACAATTTAGATTTGTTCTCACGTTTTCATAGCCCAAAGAAATTCTTACTTACATGTTTGACCAACGTGCATCAATTTCTGGCACCCAAACGTCACTTTATAAAATTATGTAAAATAAAACACAGAGAGGGCGGCACGGTGGCGCAGTGGGTAGCGCTGCTGCCTCGCAGTTGGGAGATCTGGGGACCTGGGTTCGATTCCCGGGTCCTCCCTGCGTGGAGTTTGCATGTTCTCCCCGTGTCTGCGTGGGTTTCCTCCAGGGTCTCCGGTTTCCTCCCACAGTCCAAAGACATGCAGGTTAGGTGGATTGGCGATTCTAAATTGGCCCTAGTGTGTGCTTGGTGTGTGGGTGTGTTTGTGTGTGTCCTGCGGTGGGTTGGCGCCCTGCCCAGGATTGTTTCCTGCCTTGTGCCCTGTGTTGGCTGGGATTGGCTCCAGCAGACCCCCGTGACCCTGTTCGGATTCAGCGGGTTGGAAAATGGATGGATGGATGGATAAAACACAGAGAACAAAAGACCAAAAGTAGCCCAGATGTGGGCCCATGTGCAACCCTGATTCAACAGTGCATGATCATGAAGATGGTTAGCCATTCATTTTTTTAACCTGCTTATACAGCTGAGGATCGCAGGATGGCCAGTATCTCTCTGAAACAGTGGGCACAATCCATAAACTTATTCTGGACTACAGGGCACACTTGTGCCTTTTGAGCCACTTTAATGTTTGTAATTAACTTAATCTTCATTTCTTTGTAATGTAGCATGGTGGAACCCACAGGAGGACCCCTACAGGCAAGGAAAGAACATGCAGATGCCGCACAGACAGCAATGGGACATGGGATTTAAACACAAGACAGTGTATTAGTGAAGCAGCTGGAAAATCTTAAGTCTTGTTTTCAGAGACTTGCTTTTTAGAATTTTCTATCTGAAATAAAAATTCACTGTTAATTAAAAATCATACCATTACAACAATGGACTTACTGCTTTGGAAATCAGATGAATGGGGGTCTTTCTGGACTACAGTCTCTTCCAGCATGCAAATACGTGGAGAGGAGGTTGAAACTTCCAGGATGCCAGAGTCAAGTCGTGTGCTCTCCAAAAGTGGCTGTTTCTCCCAAATTTGTAATTCAGCCTCAAGTGGTCGAATTATTTTCTCTAATGGAGTACAGTTACAGTATCTTCAGTATTAACTTTACATAAAAAGGCAAAGCAGATTATTCTGAAGGTTTAATCCCAACAGGACATACTATCATATAGCTCAGCATTTCAGTCACCACACGCAGGCGTCTTGCATCAGGATCTGACACTCAAACTGGAGCTTGTTCATAAGGATAATGAAAGCTGTGATTTTAAATAAAAGGAGAAAATATTTCTGTATGTGAAACAAATAAATTCACAAAATGGTGCATTCCCTTAAGCCCTCACAATTGTCACTGTGACTCTACTGCATGACAAATATAAGCTACAGGCATTAAGGATTAAAAGAATCACAGCTAATCAAATACAGTCTGCCCCCTTTTTATGCCAAAGTACAATCTAGTTTTGTGGAAAGTTTTTTTTTCTCTTCAACTGGTTATGTTAACTTTTAATGTAATACGTTCTCCACATAAAGGACACACATTTGTAGGTTTATTAGGAGTCTTTTTAGGAGACTTTTCAGCTGAAGACAGCCTCTGTCAGACCAAGTTAACAAGTGCACTGTTACTCTTTGCTGTTTAAAGCCCCACCCCTACTTTGAGCTCCGCCTTCACAAAGCATCAGACTTGTTTAAAAATGTTACACTCCGTGAAGCATCTAATTTTTCACTCCCAACTATAATTAATCACTCACAGTTTTCTTTCAATGTTTTACTTGTCTGGTTCTGTAAGTCTAGCCACAAGGAGAATCAAATGTCTTCAAGGCATGGATTCCTGAAGGTACCGGAAAAATTCTGTACAGGCATTGCTCTATTGACTCAATAACAGAAACTGCTATCTACATATGAACTTCCTGCACTTTTTGTTTTTTGCTAGAAATTCATGTACAGTGGAACCTCGAGATACGATCACCTCTGTATACGAGAAATTCAAAATACGAGGAAAGTATGAGCGAAAAATTCAGATCTAAATGCGAGCATTGGCTCGCGTAACGAGCCACGAGCCAGGCTGTGGGTATAGCTCGCGGCTTAGCGACAGGGCGTGGTAGCAGTTGCGAGCCGCGATCTGCGGTGTCTGCGTTTCTCACTTAAGTGCACAGGTGGGAAACTGCCCACATCCATGATTGTTCCTGTGGCTGATGGGCTGCAGCTGCCATGTCCTCCCCGCATATATAGAGAAGCGCGAGCCGGTTAAGGGGGAGAAGAAGTAAAAGAAAAGAGAGGAGAGAGAACGGAGAGGCAGGCAGGCAGGCAGGCGGGCGGGCGAAGTCGGTGCGGGAGAGCAAGCGTGTGCAGGCTCGCGTGTAGCTGAACAGTGAGCTGAACAGGCGAGCCAAACAGCTGAAGCAGGACGGTGTAGAGAAGGTCAGCTGCATTAAGAGTGTCTCGCCTGTTGCAGAGCCCGCAGGTGAGACGCTAGCAGAGAAGAAGCACCGGGGATTGTCATCTGTTTTTTAAAGACTGCATCCTTTTGACGTTTTAACCTTGTGTTAAAGGATTGTTATTCTTGTGTATTTTAAACCTCCACTTCACAACTGTTTTATGGATTATTTATTTAAAGATTTATTGAATGCTCTACTGCACTTTGGACACCTGTTTTGATTCTTTTAATAATCAGTTATATTTACCAGTGTTATCTATTAAAGGTAGACTACAGTATATATAATTTATCAGTGTTATTTGTTAGGAAAATTGATTTTTATGTTAATATATTTGGGGTGCGGAACGGATTAACTGGATTTCCATTATTTTCAATGGGGAAGTTTGTTCTAGATACGAGAAATTCGCTATACAAGCTCAGTGCTGGAACGAATTAAACTCGTATCTAGAGGTTCCACTGTACTAATATTGCATTTCACATAATCCCAAGGGTGCGCCATTAGACTCTGATCTGAGGAATGTGCAGGCCATTGTAGTAAACAGACTTCAATCTAATAATCGTTAAACCAGCTTGAGATGTGTACTTTTTGCCATGACTGATTATCAGCTGGAAGTACTTATTCGATAAAATCTGGAACCATTAAGATATACTGTACACAGAACCATAAACAATGGTTCCTGTGGTGCTCAAATGACATTCAACTGATGAAGAGGCCTAAAAAGCACCATGGAGATGTTCCCCAAACTATTCCATAACCCCTACAAGTCTGTATTGTTGACATAAGGCAAGACTGATCTATAGAAACGTGGTTTATACCCACATTCTAGCCCTACCATTGGAGCAGAGTTTGCCAATCTTGAAATCATTTAGTTTTGGTGATCACATGCCCACTGCATTCCTGCTCATAGCTTTGAGGAGTAGAACCATGCATGCTCTTCTGCTGTTGCCCATTCTCTTCAATTTCTACTGCATTGTGAATTCAAAGAGGTCTTTCTGCATAACACTGTTGTAATGAGCTGCAGTTCAAGTATTTCTGTGTTTTGAGTTAGTGTGAGTGAGTCTGGCCAGTCTTTTGATTGCATTAACAACTCTTACCAGCTTCTCTGAGTGCTTGCTGCAGATTCGATTGAGTTTCCTTCAGTTCCTTCAAGATCTCCAAGCTCTCTTGACCTAGGTCTCTGAAGCGGATGATGAAATACACCAAAACAAGGATCCCTAGTCCAATCATACATCGGCGCAGGACACCCACCAGAAAAGAAATATGATTCTGCAGGGAGGAGGGATGGGGAGAGGAATAAATAAGTAAAGATGACCATCCACAAGGAAGATGAACATAACAATCTTCTCTTGAAAATTCAATTCAGCAAATAAGGTGATTTAAAACACACACAAACATACAAAATACAAAGCTTAAAGGTAGAGAATTAACTTCAAATTTAATTTTAAACTAAATACACTGGATCAAATTTCACAAACAAGCTCCATAAACAGCCAGATTGATACAGGGGTGGCTTAATATCTCTTTTCTCGTCAAACTTTACAGAGCTCTTGGGATGTGCTTGTGGGTTCATTTCTTTCTCTTTAAATCACCCAGCATGTGCTCTACTAAAGTAAACCAGCTTGTCACGTATTTTCAATTATAAATAGCCTTGAGTGTGTGTATGCACTTGTCTGTGTAAATGTATATTTAAATAATGGATCTCTAAAACTACTCATGCAAAAATTTTGTAAGCTCAATAGGCCTGATCCCATGGTACAATGGAGCAGACTGCCAAAAATCCCAGTTGAATTAAACCATTCCTACAGTAGTTATCGTCAGAGATAGGTCAAAGCATTTTTGAAGAACATGGGGATAAGTACTGAACCAAAAACAGGCCTGGAGCCTGTAACAAGACATCACCGTGGAATTAGTTGGAAAAAGTTTGGTTTTTTAGTAGTTATAGTTGTATTCAGTCACAAGGCTAATATTTTGGAAACTGCTTGTTCTAAATTTTTACATATTTGCCAGGATGTAGTCCATCCAGGTGCTCTACACAATGCAAAAAAAGCATAATGTTCATGCAAAACTTGTGATTTTAAGTTGTGAAAATAAATTTAGATTTTCCAAATATACAGACACCCTCTAAAATCAACTTTTTTTGATGTTTTGAATATCATAGGATCAGAACCTTAACTCGACAGAGATTTTGACCCCATCACAAAACTTCTATTAACATAGAAATAAAAAATATAGAGACTTGAAGTGAACACTTTCTTCTTTTCTTCAGCATGGGGATGACTAACTTTCTTTCTTTTGCAGATACACACTGACGCAGCCTTTCACCGACTCCATTGTGATAACTGGGCTTGAGATAGCATGTTTACTGTAGATTCATAATAGTGGATAGTACCCAAAACGCAAATTCCTCATTCCATTTTTTCTCAAACATTCATGAATGGGGAAGCCATTTTAGCTGACCAGCATTTTTTAGTTGTTTTACTTTATTCTCTTTTTCTGCTTGCGGTGTTATGCAATTCAGTGTAATGTGATGCTTTGTCCGACAGTCACCCAGTAAGGCAAACTGTGTCAGCTACAATGCCAAGTGAATATAGAACCATGAAAGAACTCCAAATATGTGTACTGAAATGTTGCCCAAGCAAACATCAGGTTGCACACAAGAAAACATTTTTTTTTTTCTGATCTTTAATCACAAAAGTATTTTTAGGCATTGATATTTTCATGTGCTTCTTTATATACATGTTGCTAGTTATGTAAAACTAGCACAGAGAATTCCCATTTATTAAAATGGACACAATGGTAAGTCTGTCTGTTTCAATCATGATAGGAACCTCTTCTCATTGGATATGCTAGTCCTTACATCACAATGCAGCCCTCTTGTGGATATCAGACAACATTACGCCCAGGTATGGACACCAAAATGTTTTGCCATTTTATATATCATAACATTAAATAACACTTTTCATTTTCTATTTTGTTAATTGGTATTTACAACAACTTCTTAAGCTTAAGCTACTTTAAGAAATCTAACAAATGAGACACACCAGACAAGTAAACACATGTTAAAATATCCTCAATATACCCCTAAACATTTATAAAATTACCTGTTTTTTTAAAGTCAGCCCACATTCATATGTGGCTCTGATGACAGACATCTATACAGTATATATAAAATTCTTTTCGCGCATGAAACGGAAATTACGTATGACCACGCGATATGGAAATTACGTATGAAACGGAAATTACGTATGACCACGCAATATGGAAATTACGTATGACCACAGAACATATTACAATACAGGAACTAATCACTTCGTTTGTGGATGCCATTTTTATATCGTCTTTATGAATTGCTATTTGTGTGAGAGTTATTTTACGGATATTGAAAAGAAGTAAACACAAACACACTGATCTATCCCATATAAGTGCACCCCGCGTCGTCCTCTCCCAGCCCTCCTCTCTGGACTACAGCGCTGAGCCGTCAGCCGCCAGGCGCGTTCTGACAGACAAGTTTTATTTATTCGTCCATGTGACTGTCACGGAAACTGCCACATTGTAACTTTTTTTTTAGTTGGCAGTACTTGATAGTAGAAGAGATGAGGAAAACAGCTTTGCGTCTTTTTAACTTTGGCGAGCTGTAAACAATGTGCGTGAGAACAAAGTGGACGCTGGGAGGAGTGGAATGTCAGGCTGCTCCGCGGGGTCGAGAGCTTCGCAGTTTCAGGCAGCGTCCTCTCTTCTCGCACTGTTTGTGACACTTCAAGTGCCCCGTCGGCTCCTGGGAGAGTGGAAATCTTTCCGAATGAGTGTAATCGGCGCCATTGAAGCAGGACTCGGTTTGTAAATTACCCTGCACTACTTCTTACTGTCCCTTAAGGCGAGTTTGGGTCACTAAAACCCCGCAACATTCAAGGTTCCTTTTGTGATGAAATATTTTAAGAAGTAAATCACAAGCACATAGTGCAAGGTTGTCAGGCAGAAATTTCGACGATCACATAGAAAATGTAAATTTCTATACCACAGGAGTCGTGTAGCGCCTTTCATAAGGGATCTACTACCGAGAGATGATCCAAATACATTTTAGCTGCTGTTAGTACTACTTACCTGTTGTGTTATAGTGCCTATAAAATGTAGTTTACCCGAAACCACTCCAGTAGTGCTCAATGTATCTTTACTTCTTAAATGTTAATGTTTTACTGTTTAATAACTTATAGACTACATTTTATTTTTTCCCTTGCACTCAGTGAGTGAAGCAACTGAGTAATCAACTAGTTTTAAATAAAAAGTACTCACTGCTTGATCAAAACCTGATTCATTTGATTCCATCACCACGCTGCAAATTAGTCTCTCCAGGTACACATTGAGTGCCACCAGACAGAAGAGGAACAGCCTGATGAAAAACCAAATAACACCATCTCAGATCAGCTTTAAGGGTTTTATATGGTTACAAGGAGAATATTTTAAGTAAACAGCAGTGGTCACCTTGCCCCAGAGGTGCGTGTGGTGGACGTCACCAGAAACACAGCCCCCAAAGCAATTAGATTGACCAGCAGGGAGTACAGCGTGTTAGACTCTGTCACCACAAAGCTCTGCAGATACGAAAGACGGCTGACTATCTCGGAGAAAATCAGCTGCTGTTCATTGGCAGAATGCTTCATCTCTTCAAATACTCGTTTTACACCTGATTTAATAAAAATAAAAGATTATCAAAGGGCAAGGAATCAACAGAACAGCAGTCTTAAACAAAGCAGGCCAGTTAAAAACAGAAATGGAGCAGATCCAATTTTAATGTTCTAATTAAGTTGCAAAGATCAGCTGAAATGTCCTAAAGTTGTAAATCAAATGCTTCCAAAAATACTTCAGCCTACAGTACCAACAGAATGTAAATCAATACTTAAAACCATATACCTACCTGGTATACTGTAAATTTCAATTCTGCCTTTCAGCATTTACCAAAAAAACTGTATTGGAAAAGCTCCTTGGAAAACAGGAATAGTCTGAAGTCATTAGCATAGTTTTCTCACATTAAGAGAACATAATAAATGTACAGTGAACCTGTGCAGCACATCCAAAAATGATGAAAGCAGTGAATGAAAGCGCCGTGTCCTCACCTAGCAGGGAAAGCATTGTCCTGTAAATCCGAACGCACACCCCCAGCCATATTAAGTGATGTGTTAGTGCTTCAGATGGTAAAATTATATGCACTGTAAAGAATCATTACTGTAGTACTGTACTTGAAAAGCATTGGGATGGGGTAAAACGTACTTGGCTTACTGAATTTTAAAAAAGTACTCCTCCCAAAAATAACGTTTTATTTATATATGTTACTTACCCAAAGTAGCAGGTAGTGATGGCTGGGAATAAAAATGTAATTATATATTTTCATGCAGAATGGAAATAAAATTTCTGATATAATAGGTGTCTATGGTGAACAATGATATTAAAAAGGTTCAAGTAAAAATCCCGGTGTTTGCTTACTTCATGTCAAATAAGAGTATTTTAGTAAAAATGCATGAAAGTAAACCATCTCCAGAAAACACTCTCAAGAATGAAAATGGAATGTGCATTTAAACTGAATATCCTACTCCTGTCACTACATTTATATTCATATTCACAGCTGGAGTACATCGGTATTATTTAGCAGCAGTACGTAATATTGTATGGGTGTACTGACCCATGGGTGAAGATGTTTGTTGAAACATCTTGGATATTAGAATAATCTAGACTTGAACAGGCCATTCAGCCCATCAAAGCTCGCCAGTCCTATCCACTTAATTCTTCTAAAATAACATCAAGTCGAGTTTTGAAAGTCCCTAAAGTCTTACTGTCAACCACACTACTTAGTAGCTTATTCCAAGTGTCTATGGTTCTCTGTGTAAGGAAAAACTTTCTAATGTTTGTGTAAAATTTACCCTTAAGTTTCCAACCATGATCCTGTGTTCTTAATGAACTCATTTTAAAATAACAGTCTCGATCCACTGTACTGATTCCATTCATAATTTTAAACAATTCAATCATGTCACCTCTTAATCTTCTTTTGTCTAAACTGTAAAGGCTCAGCTCTTTTAATCTTTCCTCATAATTCAACCCCTGTAGCCCTGGAATGAGCCTAGTCGCTCTTCTCTGGACCTTTTCTAGTGCTGCTATGTCCTTTTTATAGCCTGGAGACCAAAACTGCACACAGTACACCAGATAAGGCCTCACCAGTGTGTTATAAAACTTGAGCAGAACCTCCTGTGACTTATACTTCACACATCAGGGCGCTACATAACCTGATATTCTGTTAGCCTTCTTAATGGCTTCTAAACACTGTCGGGAAGTCAGTAGCTTAGAGTTCACTATGACTCCTAAATCCTTCTCATAAGGTGTACTCTCGATTTTCAGAACTCCCATTGTGTATTCAAACGACACATTTTCACGTTGTATGTGTAATACTTACATTAAATTTCATCTGCCAAAAATCTGCCCAAGCCTGTATGCTGTCCAATTCCTTTCTGTAGTGATATAATGGATTCTGGATCATCTGCCATTCCAACCAGGTTGGTATCATCTGTAAACTTAAGCAGCTTTTTGCTTACATTGCTATCCAGATTATTATATATAGTGAATCAAAGTTGTTACTTTAAAATAACTTCTGTAACCGGGACAGGACTACAAACATTTTAAGTGCAGAATTTGCACAAAAGTTTGAAAGTTTTTCTTCACACAAAGAGCCATAGGCACATGAAACAATTATCAAACAGTATGGCTTAGAGCAGGACTTTAGTGATCTTCAAATTTTGACTTGATGTTGTTATTTTGGACAATCACGTGAACAGGATGGAGAAGCTTGTTGGACTGAATGGCCTCTTCTTGTCACAATTTTTCTAATGTTCTAAAATATATACATATGCTCTCTCTTTTTCTCTTTGTCTCTTCCCCAAAGAAATCAAGTACAGAAACTGGCTAAAGCACTTAAGAGAGGAAGATGACGTCATGTTTAAATTGTTAAAAATGTTATTTTTCATTAAATCTAATCGCTTACATACATTACACAGAAACAGCCTCTATAAATACATTTCAGGCATCTTGATCATTTGCAGCACCGGTTTACCTTCATCCAATAGTTTTTTGTTTTTTTTTAAAAAAAAAACATGGCTGTGGTGAAAAAAAACTACCATTATATAGCTAAATAAATAAATAAATTGTAGTACCCTGTGTCGAGTCCTGCAAAGTCTGCTTCAGAAGGTTTCCGTTCTTCAGAATCTCCTCCTGTGATTTGAGGGCAGTATTTTGGGCTTCTACTATGCGCTCTGCCATACTGTTTGTTGCTTCTAAATTCTTTGCAACATTAGCTGAATTCTGCATCAGCCTGAAAGGTGGAGGGAAAGTAAAATAAGTCAATAAGAACTGAATAGTCAACCCTTTAGCAAATTTACGGCAAGTGTATTGATATTTGTTACAGAGTTAAACAGAAAGGTCAGTCTTCGTATTATAGCCCACTTTTCAAAGAGCACGGCATCACAAAGCAAATGAGAAAGTAGCTGAGAGTAATAAGATAAAGTTCAACAGAAAATCAAACACTCAATACATGATAAACTACAGGGAAGCACACTTTGCAAAGCCTGCACATGCATCCTGATTATGAGTTCAAAGCTGGCATCAGTATAACAGAGTATGAATAAAATGTAAAACAGAAAGAGAAGGCTTCCAAGTAGGATTTCAATATGCATAATGATAGCATCTTAAGGTGGTCGTCGTCTTCTTCTTTCAGCTGCTCCAGTTAGGGGTCGCCACAACAGATCATCTTCTTCCATATCTTTCTGTCCTCTGCATCTTGTTCTGTTACACCAATCACCTGCATGTCCTCTCTCACCACATCCATAAACCTTCTCTTAGGCCTTCCTCTTTTTCTCTTGCCTGGCAGCTCTATCCTTAGCATCCTTCTCCCAATATATCCAGAATCTCTCCTCTGCACATGTCCAAACCAACGCAATCTCGCCTCTCTGACATTGTCTTCCAACTGTCCAACTTGAGCTGACCCTCTAATGTACTCATTTCTAATCCTGTCCATCCTTGTCACACTCAGTGCAAGGTAACATCTTTAAAATTACAACTCCTAGTTCTACTTCAGTTTATCCAATTACGGGTCTCACATTATCTCTCATATATATTTCTCTTCTAGTTCGTCCTGCTTCCACTTCAAAACCGGTCCTGCCCACACGGCATTTCTCGATTCCTATTCGTCCTCTTCCATGTCATGCACTATACCGGCCTGCTGAGTGTAATACATCCAACAAGTATTCAGGGTGCTGCCACAACGGTAAAGTAACTTTACCACCTTTGCGGGAGCCACCTGTGTCTTTACAACAGCTTCTTACACAGCAAACATCAGAAGCTAAAAATTATTGTGAACACAATCGAGAATACAACTCTTCTCTAGCGTTTGCTTCCATGGGTGCACACATAACTCAACCTCCTGGCCACAGACCATACTGTTTTAAAATACACCGGCAAATTTATCACCAAATCTCTCCACTATACGCTAACACTTCTACCTCTCCAGGATATGGACAGTTGTATATTTTTGACAAAGTGCAAGCTACGCTTACAAAATAAAGCAAACTCTGCATGAAGTGAAAATTCCATGCTCAGAACCATCAACCCCTTTGCTAAATCATACAAACACATGCATATGGCAAGCCAAATTAACATTTAGAGATATCTCAAAATGAATTTTATGATATCTGGAAATGCATTTTAGATATCTCAAATTGAATTATAGATATCTAAAAATTCATCTATTTTAAGATATCTAAAAAGAATTGTATGATATCTCAAACAGATTTCAAGATATCTTGAAGTGATATGCTGTACATTTTCAGATATCTGAAATGCATTTCAAGATATCTTAAATGCAATTTGAGATATCTTGAAATATGTTCATGTGCATTTTGAGATATCTCAAATACATTTCAAGGTATCTTAAAATACATCTGCAGGCATTTTGAGATATCTGAAATACATTTTCAGATATCTTAAAATAGCTTTCTGCACATTTCAAGATATCTCAAATACATTTTCAGATATCTTAAAGTAACTTCCTGCGTATTTAAAGATATCTCAAATACATTTTCAGATATCTTAAAGTAACTTCCTGCATATTTAAAGATATCTCAATTACATTTTCAGATATCTTAAAATAACTTCCTGCGCATTTCAAGATATCTCAAATACATTTTCAGATATCTTAAAATCACTTCCTGTAAAATTTCTTATACTTTCAATGGAACTTCCTGCCTATTTTAAGATATCTTGAAATGCATTTAAGATATCTAGAAATGCACAGGAAGTGATTTTGAGATATCATGAAATGTATTTGAGATATCTTGAAATGTGCAGGAAGTCATTTTAAGATATCTTGAAATGTATTTGAGATATCTTGAAATGTGCAGGAAGTCATTTTAAGATATCTGAAAATGCATTTCAGATATCTCAAAATTAATTTGGGATATCTTAAAATGAGAAGGAAGTTATTTTAAGATATCTCGAAATATAATTTAGATATCTTAAAAAGCATTTAAGATCTTGAAATTCATTATTGTTTCAGATATCTGAAATACATTTTTAGATATCTAAAATTAATTTCATGATATCTTAAAATGGGTCTCTGCTCTATTTCAGATATCTAACAATGTATTTCAAGATATCTAAAATTGTATTTCAAGATATCTAAAATGCATTTTAAGATATCTTTAAAAGGACACTCAATTATTTCAAGATATCTCAATAGCACTTTCAGATATCTACAATACAATTTAAGATATCTCAAATACATTTCCAGATATCTCAAAACAGCTTCCTGTCCATTTTCAGATATCTCAAATACATTTTCAGATATCTCAACATCACTTCCTGCTCATTTGAAGATATCTCAAATACATTTTAAGATATCTTATAATAAACAAGAAGTCCCATTGAAATAATAGGCAGTTTTACAGGAAATGAATTTGAGATATCTTGAAATGCATTTAAGATATCTTAAAATGCATGAAAGGTCAATTTAAGATATCTGAAAATTCATTTGAGATATCTTGAAATACAGACACAATTATTTTGAGATATCTGAAACTGTATTTGAGATATCTTGAAATGCATTTGAGATATCCCGAAATGTATTGCAGATATCTTAAAATGTAAAGGAAAGTATTTTAAGATATCTCAAAGCGAGTTTCAGATATCTTAAAAAGTAAATTACATTTTAAGATATCCGAAATTCATTTTGAGATATCTCTAAATGTTAATTTGGCTTGCCATACATGCATGAAATCGCTCAGTCCAATCCAACAGCATCTGTACGAATGGTTTTCAAGGAAACCCCTAGGCAGGATTTACGACGATACAATGCCCCGACATGTCACACCGATGTTGCAGCTTTTTTCGTCGGAGAAGATGGCGAGCCGCCTGCCGAAAGGGACATTTACATCTATCCCATATGGAACTCCTGTAAAACAGATTTCCACGCTCAATATGAATTGCGATCCTTTGGTTTATCCACTTTTATTCCCTTACGGAGACATTGGCTGGCACAAAGATTTACAACATGTTCCCGATAAAAGAACCGCCAAGCGAATAAGGCTTACTCAATGCCAGTTTTACACATACAGATTAGCAATGAGGAATACATTTAGTATTTTGCACTCCAGCGGTGAACTATTCCAACAGTATGTCGTAGATGCGTATGTTAAAACAGAGGGTGCGTGTCTCAACTATCTCAGATTACATCAACAAGATCTGTGTGTGGAACAATACAAAGAACTATTAGACGCACTGCAAGCAAACGCTGAAAATAACGTACGGGTATGCAAAATAATCATGCAACAAAACTATCAGGATGCCATGGCCATAGTACGTACATTCGGAAAGCCTGATTTATATATCACTTTCACATGTAATCCTGCTTGGCCGGAAATTCTACATGCACTGTCAGATACCCAAAGACCAGAGCACAGACCTGATATTGTAGTACGAGTCTTTTGGATTAAGCTGCAGGAATTACTTAGAGACATTCTACAACAACATCTTTTTGGGGTTGTTATTGATTATATTTACGTAATCGAATTTCAGAAGCATCAGTTGTACGTGGCTTTTTCTAGGGTTAGATCTTTCGACTCATTATCTGTCGTCTCTACCAAAACACCTATTCACAACTGCGTCTTTCAAGAAATATTTATTTCTTCTTGATTTCTGAATTCCTTTCTCACCATTTTCTGTTCTTATTCTTACACCGCCGTATGGTATGGTGGCCGTTGGCTAGTACATATAATATTGTAGAATATTCAGGAAGGTGAGGCGTAGTCTCTGTGTTCTTTAGGAATGCAATTAACTGGAGTTTTTGGTTTCTCCTTTTCCATTCTCAACAGGTTATTTCTAATTTATGATGCAACCTGTATTGTTGTGAATTATTTGTTTATCTTTGAAAATGATCCATTGTAATTCGTGATGTGCATTTATGTATGTAAATGTTATTTAACAGTAGGAGCCTATACTTGGTGAAGGGTGTTATACAACAAAGAATGGAATTCAATTAAATTTTATTGTCCTAAGAAGGAAAATTTGGTTTGTCAGCAGGTTTTACAGCATGATGTAGCATTAAACACATATCACAAAGAACACAAACTTCAAACAAACATGGAACAAATAAATATAGCTGTGAACACTTGTTAAACATTACATCAAATGTCCACCTTAATAAAAAGAAAAAACTATGTCTGTGTGTCTGCGGTGGGTTGGCACCCTGCCTGGGATTGGTTCCCTGCCTTGTGCCCTGTGTTGGCTGGGATTGGCTCCAGCAGACCCCAGTGACCCTATGTTCGGATTCAGCGGGTTGGAAAATGGATGGATGGATGGATGTCTGTGTGTCCATTCGGTTGCTGTGTCGGTCACTTGAAAAGAGGCACAAACATTTTAATACATAAAATGCATTGCACTTGTCATTACAACAGATAACACATCACAAACATTAAAACTCCTTTTACAAATCCCATGCCAAATGGCATCACAAACGCATATGCATAGCTTGGTGCACTGCAAATGTAAACACAATAATAACAAAATATCAATGTAAATGCCTTGGACCTGGACCTTACATTTCTCTCCTCTGACTTTATCAGCTCCCTCTCTGTTGCTGACCTTGTGGATTTTTACAACCAGTCCCTGAGCAGTCTCCTGGACTTCCACGCCCCTTTAACATCTAGGTCCGTCTCATTCTCGTGCTCAGCACCTTGGTATACCTGCGAGCTGCGAAAAATGAAGGCGGCTGGGCGTGTCCTTGAGCGGCGGCTCAAGGCCTCTGGGCTGACTGTCCATAAACAGGCTTACAGAGAACACATGAGAGCGTATGCAGAAGCTCTGAAGGTTGCACGGTCCAAGTTTTATTCCACCATCATCAGAAATGGCTCCAGCAACCCTAAAAAACTTTTTTCAACCATAAATCATCTTGTCAAACCTCCTTTACCTGCCCATTCTGAGACCACTGATGACAGATGCAACATGTATATCAACTTTTTTAAACAAAAAGTTGATAATATCCGTTTACACCTCTCTACCAAGGATATCTTGCCCTTCCCAACTGTTGACTCATTGTCTGAGACCGTCCATCCTCTTTGCTCTTTCTCTGTTGCCACACGGGAAGAGGTGGAGGATGTCATCAGGAAAATGAAACCGTCTACTAGTTCCCTGGACCCTTTCCCCTCACCCTTGCTGAGGGCCAACATTTCTGCCATCTCTCCACTTATCACCAGGATAATAAATCAGTCCCTCCTGGCTGGCCATATTCCTTCTGCACTAAAAACTGCTGTCATCAGACCTCTACTGAAAAAATCCACCTTGGATCCTGAAGTTCTCTCCAATTATAGGCCCATCTCCAATCTTCCATTTCTCTCCAAAGTTCTGGAAAAAATAGTTGCAGCACAACTTCACGATCATCTCAAACTGAACAATCTGTTTGAAAAGTTTCAGTCTGGTTTTCGCCCTGGCCATAGCACCGAAACAGCCCTGGTCAGGGTCACCAATGATCTTCTGATGACGGCAGATACTGGTTCACCTTCACTACTTATCCTCCTTGACCTGACAGCTGCTTTTGACACAATAGACCATAACATCCTTCTTCACCGCCTGCAATACACTATTGGACTCTCAGGAATTGTTCTAAATTGGTTTACATCATACCTGACTGGCAGAACTGAGCATGTCGCCCTTGGCAGCGCAAAGTCCCACACCCACAACGTCGCCTGTGGTGTTCCACAGGGCTCTGTGCTGGGCCCTATCCTTTTTACTATCTACATGCTCCCCCTTGGAACTGTCATTGGCAGACATGGTTTATCGTTCCAAAGCTATGCCGATGACACTCAGCTTTACCTCAGGACTACTCCCACCTCCTCTACTGCTCCTCTGCCAACATCTACATTGTCTACCTGCCTGGAGGAGATAGAGGCATGGATGAGGCTCAATTTTCTTCAGTTGAACAGATCCAAAACAGAAGCCATCTTAGTTGGTACATCACATCATCTTCGCTTTTCTACCATCACCAGTATTACTTTCTCTGGCCAAAATATTCCTCTTTCCACATCTGTTACTAATTTGGGTGTTAGAATGGACTCCCAACTTACTTTTGACACCCACATCAAATATCTCTGTAAGTCATCTTTTTACCATCTCAAGAACATCGCCAAACTCCGCCCATTACTCACCCTGGCAGATGCAGAGAAGCTCGTCCATGCCTTTGTCTCTTCCAGGCTGGATTACTGTAATGCACTCCTCATTGGGATTCCTGGCAAGAGTATCCAGAGACTCCAGTATATTCAGAACAGCGCTGCCAGGATCCTGATGAGGGTGTGAAAGTATGATCACATCACCCCAATCCTGAAAACCCTTCACTGGCTCCCTGTTTCATTCAGAATAGAGTACAAGGTCTCCCTTCTTACCCATCAGTGCATTTATGGACATGCCCCTCTTTATCTACAGGAACTCCTTACCCCCCATAACTCCTTACGTTCCCTCCGCTCTGTACTCACTAACACTCTTCAAGTCCCCAGAACTAAGCTCAGCAGCATGGGTGACAGGGCGTTTTCATCGGTGGCGCCGAGGCTGTGGAATGCCCTCCCTGATTACCTGAGAGCCCCACAGTCGACTGAGGCCTTTAAGCGAAATCTAAAAACTCATCTTTTTAGAAAGTCATTTTGTTAAAGTATTTTATAGACTCTTCTGTTCTTTTTTATTTTATTATTCTATTTTTACTCTGTAGCACTTTGGGATTGCTAAAATATAAAGTGCAATATAAATAAAATTTATTATTATTATTATTATTACATAGATCTAGTTAGCTTTCAGACTGTCTTAGATGGGTAGCACAGTTAGTATTACAAATAAAAATTAAAACAAAGTTTATACTTGACCAGTGAATGATGCAAATGCTAACTGTTCATCTCGCAATTTAAGCCTGAGGAAGTTTATTAAAGTTGAACTTATTTAGGAGAATAATAGTAGCTGGAATGCAACACTATGTAAACCGGTTGATTTTTATCCCTGAACATGTGACTTTATGGCAATGACTGAAATTGAGAGTGTGGTGGATAAGTCCTGCCTGACAGAATACAATCTGCTTTCCATAATTCTTGTTTGTTAAAGAGGTCTTTGAGATCGAACTGTTGACCTTGCTTTTTTTTTTTTTTTGCTCCATTTTACAACTTGATTTTCTGCTTTTGTTGCTTATGTTCTGCTAGCCTCATTTGGAAACCTTAGCATACAGTGCTCTCTAATATATTTGGGACTAAGACATTTTTTTTCCTTGAGGTAGAGTCCACAATTCAGATGTGATTAAAGTGCACATTGCAGACTTTCATTTCAGTCACACCATGTAGAATTGACACTTTTCTACTTGGTCCCCACATTTCAGACACCATAATGTTCGGGACAATTTGTACCACAGGCGTTTGTAATCACTCGGTTGTGTTTCATTGCTTCATAAAATACCTCGGCTTGTTTCTATCTATTGGAGTCTGTAGTTGCCATTGTTCAACTTGAAGACAAGAGCTGTACCAATGAAAGTCACAAAAGCCATTAGGCTGAAAAACAAGAATAAAACCTTAGGATAACCTAAATCAACTGTCTGAAATATCATTAAGAAAGAACGCACTGCTGAGCTCAGTGATCGCAAAGAGACTGAGAGGCCATGGAAGACCTCCACTGCCGACGACAGACAAATTCTCACTATGGTAAAGAAAAAGTCCCAAACAAAAAAAGTGGTGTCATTTCTGCATGGTATGACCAAAATGTTTGCAAATAGCCTTAAAAGAAAGTTTGCAATGCGCACTTTAGTCACATTTCAATTGTTTAATTTGCAAAATTAAACTGTAGAATAGGTAAATGAAGGAAAAATGTGTGTCACAAAAAATGATGGAGGGCACTGTAAATAAAGTGAACTCAAAACAAGATTTATAAAATAATGATGAGACTCGGGACGGCACGGTGGCGCAGTGGGTAGCGCTGCTGCAGTTGGGAGATCTGGGGACCTGGGTTCGCTTCCCGGGTCCTCCCTGCGTGGAGTTTGCATGTTCTCCCCGTGTCTGCGTGGGTTTCCTCCGGGCGCTCTGGTTTCCTCCCACAGTCCAAAGACATGCAGGTTAGGTGGATTGGCGATTCTAAATTGGCCTTAGTGTGTTTGTGTGTGTCCTGCGGTGGGTTGGCACCCTGCCCGGGATTGGTTCCTGCCTTGTGCCCTGTGTTGGCTGGGATTGGCTCCAGCAGACCCCCCGTGACCCTGTGTTCGGATTCAGCGGGTTGGAAAATGGATAGATGGATGATAAGACTCACACTAAATAATAAATAAATAACAAAACAGAAAAACAACCTCTGCCTCCTGAAACAGTAGTGGTGGGACTCATCACACCAGTTAATAAATTCCACTACAACTGGACTGTGATTGGTTTCATTCCCATTCAGTGGGCTTACAATCACAAAGTCATTATCCAACCCGCTATATCCTAACTACAGGGTCACGGGGGTCTGCTGGAGCCAATCCCAGCCAACACAGGGCGCAAGGCAGGAAACAAACCCCAGGCAGGGCGCCAGCCCACCGCAGGGTGCACACACACACACACACACACACACACACACACACACACACACCCACCCACCCCAAGCACACACTAGGGACAATTTAGAATCACCAATGTACCTAACCTGCATGTCTTTGGACTGTGGGAGGAAACCAAAGTACCCACAAAGTCATCAACACATTTTAAATGAACCCGTTTGCAAATTTACTGCAACAACCTTTAGTGAAGAGGAAGTATATATATATAAAAAAAAAAAAAAATTATAGGCGAAAGAACTCTTTGGGGATCTGGCGAATGAGGGCATCATGTCAGATAGGCCACCATTAACGTTTACTCTTTGAGTCCTGTCTCTTAAAAAGTAAATCAGACAATTATGGACAGACCCCCAAAGAGAGTTTCACTGAGGAGAAGCCACACGACTAAGGAAGTATCTGTATGTGTTCTTTTTACTACACTCCCCCTTGGCTTGTCTCATTCTGTGGTCTTTGTAAAATAACATAAAATTCAATGGGTGAAAAGTCGTTGCCACTTAGGAAAACAAATAAATAATCATATGATGCGGGCCTGTACCTATCTATTGTTACAAGCCATGGTAGAACATAACCACTGGATGCACAAAAGAAACAAAAGCAGGACTAGAAGCTGAATAGAGCTTGTTGAAGACGAGGTGTCATGATTCCACTCACAATGGCGGCTCAAAGCTGTGTAAGAATGGAAAGACGAATATTAACTCTGTTAATCAACTATCGGTCTTGCCTCCGGCAATGGATTAAATAATTAAGCAAGGCTCCTACTGTATTTACCTTATCTTTTTTCTTTTGTAGGAGGGAGTTGTCGACATTTAAATTCTCAATGTAACTGAAGCACACTCACTTTAAGAAACCGACTACTACAATTTATTGATAAACACAAGAATTATAGAAATATAACTGCATACAGTCAGGTCCACAAGTATTTGGACAGTGACACAATTTTAGCTCTGTAGACCAGTGGTCCCCAACCTTTTTGACAGCAAGGACCACTTTATTAGATGCAAATTTTTCCACGGACCAGTATGGGGGGTTGGTTGGAGGGGGGGCAGTTTTATACACAATTTACATAACATTTCTATTATTAAAGTTATTAAGCAGTTCACATACGTTTGCAATCTGAGATTTTTCTTCTTTTTTTGCATATAACAAAGACATATGCTTTACATTTGCCAATCCAACAGATTGCACATCACAAACATTAACACTGCAGTCTTTTTTTTTAGATAGATAGATAGATAGATACTTTATTAATCCCAATGGGAAATTCACAGTGTCTGCCGTTTCTATAGGAGGGTGACAATGAGTTAAATTCCAATGGATGTTTTTCAAATGTTGACAAGCAATAAGCAAAAGGTATCACTGAAAACCACAGAAAACAAAAACAGTAAAACAACAGTACGAGGAAAGTTTGAAGAAAGATTTTTTTACAATGTTTCTGTTTGGGGATCGTTGTGCAAACGTGCACAACTGAACTGCGACCACAGATCTAACTGCTCTGTGGATGATTCATTCAGGCATTTCAAGGTCACTTCGTTGTAATGAAAGCATCTGTTGAATGTACTTCGTAGTAACGTCATTTCTACAGACTCGTGTCATAAGGGGAAACTGTCGGGACCATAAAAATACTTTATTGTAATATTCTCTTACCTCGGTCTCTCTCCTCTCTCTGCACCGCTGCAAAGCCCCGCCCGCCAAGCGTTCTGAAAAGTCTGAGTGAGTCGCCGTTGCCGGCAGTTCTCTCGCGGCCCGGCTGTCAAACGGCTGCGGACCGGTAGTGGGCCGTGGACCGGGGGGGGGGGGGGTTGGGGACCCCTGCTGTAGACCACCACAATGGATTTGAAACAAAGTAATCATGATGTGATTGAAGTGTAGATTTTCAGCTTTAATTCAAGCATTTTAACCAAAATATTGTATGAGCCGTTTAGAAAAGACAGACATTTTTATACATGGTCCGGCTGTTTTCAAGGACTCAAAAGTATTTAGACAAACAAACAATCATAAGTATAATGATCATTTTCAATATTCAGTTAAAAATCCTTTACTGCAATGACTGCCTGAAGTCTGGAATCCAGGCCATCTCCAAGTGCTGGGCCTCTACCTTAGTAATACTTTGCCAGGCCTTTACTGCTGCGGTCTTCAGGTGCTGCTTGTTCGTTGGACTTTCTACCATCAGTTTTGTCTTTGGCATGCATGTCCAGGTGGGTTTAGGTCAGTCGATTAACTTGGCTATTGAAGAATATTCCACTTCTTTGCATTGAAAAACTCTTGGTTTGTTTTCACAGTATGTTTTGGCTCATTGTCCATCTGTACTGTGAAGCGTCCTATCAGTTTTGCAGCATTTGGCTGAATCTGAGCCGACTGTATAGCCATGTACACTTTAGAATTCATCCCAATACTCCTGTCAGCAGTCATATTATCAAGAAACACCAGTGACAGACTTCCATTCATAACGGTCTTGCCAGAAAACTGCTTCCACCATGTTTCACAGATGATGTGGTATTCATTGGATCATGAGCTGTCTCTTACCTTTCCAGCATTCTGGTATATATTGATCTTAGTTTCCTTTGTCCAAAGAAAATTGCTCCCAAGCTGTATAGGTTTTTAAAAATGTTTCCTGGCAAAGTTCAATCTGCTTGAGGTTTACCAATGGTTTACACCTTGTGGTAAACCCTCCGTCTTTACTTTCATGAAGTCTTCTCTTGATTGTAGACTTTGGCAATGATAGGCCTATGTCTGGAGAATGTTCTTGGTTTGGCTAAATGTTGTGAAGGGGTTCTTCTTCACCAAGGATAGAATTCTGCAATCATCCAGAACAGTTTCTACACCTTCTGGTGTTGCTGAGCTCACCAGTATGTTCCTTCTTTTTAAGATGTACCAAATGGTTGATTTGATCATTCCTGGCATTTCTGCTAGGTCTCTAAAGGGTTTGTTTTGCTTTCTCAGCCTAATGATGGACTGTTTTTACTTGGACAGCTCTTTGGACCTCATATTGAAAGTTCACAGCAACAGCTTTCAAATGCAGATTCCAAATCTTTCATCTGCTTAATAGTTAATAAAATAATAAGGGAACTACCCCTTCCTGGCAATGGAACAGCTTGCCAGTCAAATGTTCAAAAACTTTTGAGCCCCTAGAAATGCTGATGCAAAAAAAGGCTGTCATTACTAAACAACTCATACAATATTTTTGATAAAACCGTTAAATTAAAGCTGAAAATCTACATTTCTGTCTCTGACTTCTTTATTTCAAATCCACTGTGGTTGTGTGCAGAGCCAAAATTATGAAAATATCACTGTTCAAATACTTATGGACTTGACTGTATACATGTTGACATACTGTATACAGGGTAAGACTGGATGCAGACAGACTAGACAAATATATAACAGAGAGAGCAAGTACATATCCAGGCTATCTAGAGTTCTAATTTATCTTGGCACAAATAAATAGTTTTGTGATACCAAGACTTCAAAAGCTAATGTCTGGCGTTGTGCGGAGTGTTTGCTGCTCTGGGTTCAACTGGAGGATTTGTCTTGCGCTGGAGTGCACCCTTTCTCTTTGCTGCGTGATTCTTTGTGATGTGCAGTGCTTTCCTCAATTAGGCACATTTGTGTCATCTGCAACTTCATACGGAAAAACATTAATCTGTCTGGCACAAGAGCTAAGATGCTGAAGTTCCCTTCTTGAAGTAATGGCTTTTTCTCAGCCTACTGCCATATGGCTTTGGCTTGGCAGACTGGATCTTAGCTTTCTGGTTCACAAAGAGAAAGAGTAATTGTGCTTAGCTCTACCAAGAGGAAGATCAACTTTTAGTTTTGGAGACAGGGGTTCTTTCAGAGATTTTCAGCAATTTTTAGAGTGTGCGCTCGGGAGTGACCCTGGGCTGAGTGGCCTAAGGAATCCCCAGAGAGTTCCCTTAGAGTTCCTTTGTGAGGGCCACCTGAGAGAATCTTCAGGATGGTTCAGCGAGTTTTAAAGAAACATATGACTTCTCCTGATTGGATTAACGTTACTTCCAGCTACAAAATCAGTGTTTCCTCATAGACTTGTTCTTCTGTCCATCAGAGTTGTCATTCATTGATTTACAGCTCTTTGATCTTGCTAGAGTCCATTTCATGCCTTCTGGCTAAAAAAGTCTGCAGTGGGGCCTCTGGAGAGATGACAGTTTGACCTTTGATTTACACCTTTGTTATCAGATGAAGTCCAGACAGATCTGGTACAAGTTGGAGTTCAGTAACTTAGTTTGGAATGCAAGTGGAGGTTTGGTGCAGCTGGATATCTGTTAAATCTGCCGCCTTAACATCCCTGGTGTGCCACTAAAGCCTAGCAGAATGGGTAATGTCCACTTTGTTTTACAGCAGACCAGCAAGCAAGAAACATATCCTTACCTAGAGGAAATAAGTCATTTTATCACAGATTCTTGGTACTATTTTCAGTTTACCTTTGTTGTCATACCTCTGAGGTACATTTCATAACACAAAATCTTTGCTACTTCAAAGCGGATCTATTTGGAAAGTTTCAAGGATTCTCTTTATAAAAGGAGCCCCTGTACCCATTAGCCCCATTATAAAACTCAAGAGTGAGCTAATTATTTTTTAAAATTTACAAAATATGCTTCACTTTAAGGTGCAATTCCATGAAGCAAATTAATATATACCATGATTGTGGAGAAAAATATCAAACTTATCCTTTAATACTTATGCTGGATTTTGCTTGGCGAGGTTCAGTGAGGAGTGTATAGAAATGGTTACAAGACAAGCACTTTATTTAAATGCAATTAAAACACATTGGACATGTTTTTTCTTTCATTCAACATAACTTGGATATGCCATCAGACTGATGGAAGTTTAATCCAGAAAAAATGTTTTTGTTTTTTTTTTAAAAAAAGGACAAAAAAAAAAACAAAACAAAAAAACACAGAACTCATTTTTCTTAATTTTTTTTTGGCAAAGTGTCTTTTCACATCACCATTCCCGACTTAAGAATGAAACCACCTGTGTAATTTATAAACCAAAGGAAATTTCCAAAGAAGTAGTTTTAAAATACTGTTTCTACTTTCTGTCTCCCCCAAGATGCACATTACCTGCCGATGGTGTTTTCTGCCTGCTCCTGCCAAATCTCATTTTGCAAGAAATAACAAATGCTATGAGTGTGAGTGAAGAATTCGGTGTAAACTCCAAAGGCCACGCTGTCCATATGCTGAGTGCACGCTTGAATAGAGTCCTCCTCAGAGCAAGCAGGAAATGTGCGGCCAGACCTAAACACAAGACAGCAGAGAATTGTTAGGAGACAACCTTTTTATTTATTTAAAAGTTACATTTTAATGTTAAGTTCATGGTATCTACAAATTCTCTTTGCAGTCACATTCACCTTTTTTGTCTGGAGCACAAAAGTGGTCTGGAGACCTGGGGCCTCATGTATAAACTGTGCATACGCACAAAAATGTTGCGTAAGAACGTTTCCACGTTCAAATCGCAATGTATAAAACCTAAACTTGGCATAAAGCCACGCACATTTCCACGGTAGCTCATACCCTGTCGTACACAAGTTTTCTGCTCGGTTTTGCAGACTGGCGGCACCCAGCGTCAAAGCAGTGCTACTGTTCCTGTCTGGTTACCCATCCTTTTTTAGATCCACATCCCTGATGCAGCTTTATAAATACACTGAAATTAACCGCATATTGTTTATTAGTTTAATGCATCTGATTGTAATTAACCTGTAACAATATAATGGTCCACAGAATGGTCAAACTATTCCAAATACCATAACTACTTTAGCGTTATTACTCTCACTGCACCTTCTTGTTCTTCTTTCAGCTGCTCTCGTTAGGGGTTGCCACATCGGATCATCTTTTTCCATAGTACTTTCACTGCACCACTCGGAGTATTTATATCACTGTATTGGAGTGTGAATCACAGCTGTACAACAGCTGATCGGAAAGAGAATTATCGGTATACAGCATCAAGCACATGCTGCCTCAGCCATGCGGTCTATTGAGCCTTTCCTGTATGAACCTCGCGGTTCAGAAACGGTTTCACCCCAAGAACTCTAAACACACTCAATCAGTTCATCAAGTGCTCCTTGTAGAATTGTTTGTACTTATAAGTACAATTACCTCACTGTAAACTTGCACTACAGTTATAATATTGCAGAACCTGAGCCACTTTTTAAAGCGTGTATTTACATATGATGACAATATCATTTTTAAGATGAAATGCAGCAAAATATGTTGATTATATTATACAGATAAAACTTTAACTACATGGTGCTGCTGCACTAGCGAGCTGCTGGTGTTCCGTTCATGGATTGTTCCAGCCTCGCGGTGTATTCTTGTTGGTGCGGACGCGACACTGGAATGATAGATGGATAGAATAATTAAACACATACTACAAAGATATTTCGATGTTCCTTAAAAGTTTTGAAGAATCAGCGTTCTAAGGTTACAGATGGCTTAACGTCTATTACAGAGCTGATTGTGTGGCGATTGGGTATTTGGAGTAAGAAAAGTAAGGACAGGAATTGGAGGTTAGTACGTTTGAAAAAGACAGTACTGATACAATAAATTATTTCATCGAAGGTCGCGCACGGTGCAGCAAGCATCTTGCGTGAGACATGAACAATCACTGCGCCACCGTGTTCCCATGTTTAATAACATGCTTTAACTCCTATCATCATGAAAATGATATCACTTTTACATCTCTGTATTTTAATTATTCAGAGAGCTGTAATATCATGAATGTAATGGATTCTGTGTCCTGTCGGAGGAAGAGAAAGCCCAGAAGCACATAGTGATTCACACACATAAAGCACATAGAAGATCAAATACAAAACAAAGCATTTAACGTGCTACTTTAGTTTCTCAAATCCCATCGTAACTAAACATTAAACGATTTTAAGATGACATTTATGATGTTCTGCTTTAATGACAAAATAAACTACGTGATTAAAGTGGAAATTTAGAGATTAAAGTTGACATTTCGTGCTTTTCTCCCACTGTGTGCCCATTTTTCTCTGTACCGTAATAAGCTTTCATATGACACTCAGACGGTGGCTACGACTTGCCTTTTCATGGCGACTTTGATATGCGAAAACTTCTTTTTTATTTTCGGGCACTGTGCGACTTTGTGTCGGAGAAACTCGAAAGCTCAAGTTCACAATGTGTCACTCGATCAACTTCCTTTTGTGGTTTATACCACTGTTTAAACCAATAAATAGTAAGTTTTTCCTTGCCTCCACTTGGTATTCACTGAAATTCTTCTACTATCCCTCTTGCTTTTGCCATTGCCTTTTCACAGAACGCTGAGCTTAAGGGCTATTTATATTGATTTGCATATTCAAAGAGGCATAATTCTGGGAGTTAGGTCGGGACAGAAGGCACGTGCGTTACTTTTCATGCTGACCGGGATTTATGGAGCGGAAGAACGTGGAAGTTGGCGTTCGCACAGATTTATGCATCTGGATTTTTTTTGTGCGTAAGCATATTTCCGCTTTTGTGCTTACGTCATGTTATAGTGCGAATTCTATGCGCGGCATTATGCATGAGGCCCCTGGACCTGGCGATTCATTTATAAAATGATCATATTGTAATCTTTCTAGTTAGCCAATAAAAGGTGTCATTTTGCTTAACCTCTCACTACATCCATAATGGCTAACAAGGTACAACACCCTAGGACTAAAATGATCATGCAAACAGATTTGATCTTAAATTCCTTGGAATCAATCTTACAAGAAAACCGATGTACAAACTGCCGTTTAAAAAAACTTGAAATGTGAACACATTATACACATAAGCAAATTGAAGAGCCTAAATGATAGCAATTCCACACCAGACCAGGGGGCAGTGGAGTGTGCCGACGGTCTCTCTCAATCTCCTGCAGACTGTCCATGGGAAATCCTGTAGGGTACTGGTACCAATGATGACGCCACTTTTGGTCCTGGCGCTAATGCTGACGTCACTTCCGGTCCCAGGGCCCAATGATTAAGTCACTTCTTGTCCTGGCGACGTCACTTCCAGTTCCACCCAGATGACGTCATTTCCTTGACTGGCCTTTAAAGCTGCCATCTTGTCTCAGTAACTTCTGTTTTAGACTTGTATCTGTGAAAATCTCTGTTCAATTTAAATCTCGTTTTTGCAGCCCTTGAACAATATACGGGTGGCTTCCCCAAACCTTGATGATGTCTAAGACTCATTCTTGTGACAGGGGAAAGACTTCTTCATGCAGGTGCACCAGTAGGCTACTGTCTGTGCACTCTCCCATTGAAAACATTTATTCATTACAGTCCATAATTTATATGTGGTCAGAGATTTGAGGAAAAAAAATGCAGCATGGTGATCAGGGAGGTAGAGTTCTTTTAAGACACGTGTATTTGGTTTATTTTCTGTACATACGATTACTTTTTAGCAATATACACTTTTCTGCCTCACTCTGTGCTGTCCCTGCAACGCGGCTGCAGAGAGCTTAAACAACACGGTACATCCACATAAAAATGACAAGGGTGAGCTTTCTTGAAGGCTTTTACTGGACGTACTTCATAGTAAACTGAAATATATACAAAAAGAAACATACAGGTACATACAGGTGTACAACCAAAGACAATAAATGATTTACAAAGCAATACATAGCAGACAGTATACATTAAACAATAAAGCTTTAAAAGACACTTACAACGCAAGAGATTTCCACGGTTGGATCAAGACAAAGAAGCATGTAGACAGAGGTTTAAATTGCTGCATACTACAACTAACCAGACCCAGGAGTTTATATACTGTACCTTAAACATACGCTTCAGATGTGACGAAGCAAGAGATAAAAGGTTGCCTATGTGAGACACATGGGGTGTATTGTATTTAAATGTTTATTATGGGACCTACATGTTTTATGTGAGTTTCATAAACATTCATGACACCACTGTGAGTGTCGGACGTGACTGACAGGTGTGTTAATAAATGACAAGACGGGGAGCACAGTTCGACAAATAACAGCAGCTAACAGCAAGTGGGGCAGAACATACACAGAGTTTAAAATTAGTATGCAAGTGACATATATCAGTAGGATTTCAGTTAAATAAACATTTGTTTTTCCAATGAAAGGTCTTGCTTGTTTGGTCCCTCCTAATTTTTTAGATAACTGGAATCAATCTCAGACAGGTTTGTTATTTAGTTTGCCGGGTGATCTTAATTAAATAGGAACCTACTTAAGTTATTGCACATTATTAAGCAAGTCACAGTTCTCATGCAATATGGGGAGGAAAAGAAAATCTGAAGAAGAAGAAACGTAAAATAGTGCAATGACTTGCAAAAGGCATGAAAACAATTGAGAGGTCATCAAAACTGAAGACAGATCATCGAACTGTGAAACGATTTGTGTGTGATTCACAGTGTGGACAAATTTGGTCAGATAAAGGCTTATTTAAAAAAAGTTTGTCAGGCATGTAAATAGTATTAACAGAGCAGCTATATTTTTAGCTCATATTGCAGTTCTTATTTGATTGGTTGCTTTAGAAACAAAAGAACACTTATTTTGCCAACCATTACTACAAATTACTACCATTAACCTTAAGAAAACATCTTTCTGCTCCACAAGCTATTGGTTGGACTGTGCACCCCGATTGTCTTGTCATTCATGAAGACACCAGTTTGTCACATCACACACTCTCAGTGATGTTACCTCTTGTAAAGTGTGTGCCATAGATTGCATTGTAAACATTTCCATACAATGCTCCCGTTGAGCACTGACTAGACATCCCCTTTATCTTTTGCTTTGGTTGCATTTAAAATGCATCTTTTAAAGTACATAAACTCCAGGATTCATTTAGTTGTGGCGCATTACAATTTGGATCATTGTCATGATCCAATCCTGGAAATATTGGTTTTTCTGCTATTTTGTTGTGGGTTCTTGGAGACTCCGTGTGTCAAGGAAGGTTTATACATGGGCTTTTCATTTGAATTACAGGTACGTCACGTCAACATTTTGTGACTGTGTTGCTAGGATGCACTGCTCTGTTGCTAGAGGCTGCTTCCCAAAAGGGCTCTGAGTGCACAGATTATGGATTCTCTGCTTTGTAAACCCTTTTAGCATTAAGTGCAGTTTCCTAGATGCTGGATCCCACAATCTAATAACTTCAGCATGAGCCCACAGGGAACACACCTTTGATTTTTGATTCATAGTGATACGACTGCTACAAAAGCCAAAATGAGTATGTCTAGATTTTAGTGGCTTTACCCCTTCCAATTCTTCTATAGTTCTCAAGTGTAGATGTTGGTGGCAGCTCACCTTCCAACTCTTGTAGGGTTTTGAGTCTGGAATTTTATTGCCACTGCACCTTGTGCTAATTCTCACTTTGGTATTAATCACAGTTTAACACTTCAGTTTTGGCTGGGACTTGTCAAATTAAAAAAATTCAACTCTCAAATAACTTCAGCGTGCGTACACATAGTATGAAAAGTCATTTTTTGACTCATAGCAATTCCACTTCATTAACAGTGTTACATCTAACTTTGGCAACATAAAGTCTTGATTTTTGACATGCGTCAGGTTTATTTTTTCTGTTCATTGTCAGTTTCAGGACATCTGACTGTTTAACTGTTGGCTACATCAATGTTTGTGTGCTTTGGTTTTGGTAATAGTTTCTCTGACTTTGATATCAACCCTCATTACAGTTTGCTAAATAAACATTCACCTCAGGTCAGCTTTATAAAACTTGCACTTTTTGGGGCTCTCTTTGTACATATGCATGTGCAGCTTTCGACACGAACATCAGGAATTATAAAAGAAAACTTAACATGAGAACGTACACATATATTTACACCAATTCTCACCTATCGGTATGCAGCATTTCAGAGAAACTGGGAAATGTCAACACCTTTTATCATAGAGGGAAATGCAGCCAAACCAACTAAATGACGACTCATGCACATAATTCACATCACTTACCCGTTTATCATAATGTGCTTTAACATGATAAACATAAGTCTTAAAATGATAATTAGGATGTGCAGACCACGTTTCCCAGGAATATTTCAGCCAAGGTTCCCTCCATCGTGCCTGCTGTGCTGGAAGTTATTTAACTGACTGACAAGGCACTACATTCAGTTCCTGCACGGTGTGGGAGCACATAAAACACAACAGATTTTTGCCAACATAAAAAGGCAATTTACAGCAGTGTCCGGTTTTCCTAACATAATCAAAGCACTTAACTGTGCACTTACTGCAATTAGGCCACTTGACGAGAACAAAGTTTCTTTTGTTAACTGTAAGTAGCGACATTCCATTAACATACAAGTCATCTGTGATGCCAAAATGAGACTGACAAGCGTCACAACTAGGTGGAGTGGGTCAACCTGTGATTCATTTATTTTTAGGCAAATTTGCTTTGGCTGACGTTATGGTACTGCATGTAGTAGCTGGTTTGTTGGTAAGGCAACTGGCCAAACCCTCAGTTTTTCATATGGCCTGCACTCTTCACTCTAACAGCAATCATGTCATTGTGTATGCCAGGTAACAGTGGCTACCTACTCAGATGCCAGTGCCTTTCCTTCCATACTGAGTGCAGAGGAGAGGAGTTTGTGGTATAGTGGGTCCAAGGCTTAACATTTTATTGGCCCGTTTTTAAATAAATAAACTGAATGGCTGGCTCGATCTCCGTGGGTGTGTGTGCTCCCACAGCTGCTGGAGGTTGGTGAGGAAATTGAGAGATGCACCTGAAAATGAGGGTATGGTTCATCTCAATTGCTTCATCAGCCTTCTGTGGTGCGCAACTGAGGCGCTGCACCCATGGAGGTATAAAAGGGGGAGCCGGCACAACAAAAGGAGGAGAAACAAAGAAAAATGAAGGGAAGATGAAAGAAAATGAAGTAAAAGTAAGGAGAGAGAAAGACAGGAGTGATCAAGAGGTGTTACAAGACTGGAAGAAGCAGGCAGACAGGAATGGAGCCCCAGGACGGGGCGTGTGGTCGGTGCTCAGGCGGGGGCTAAGGGGATCGCTCCTGTTGAAGGATTATGGAGCAGAAGCAACCATTGTGGGTGGGGCCAGCGATTGGCTGCGGTGTGAGCAGAGTAGGGCTTGGTGGCTCCCTGTGGAATGCAGTGGGACCAAAAGGGTTGTCTACACCTGTTGGTCGAGGTTTCTCCATGCTGCGGGGCCTGATCAGTGTAAGAGACATCAGTGTTAAAAGGAAGAGACCAAGGCTCAGAATAGTAAAGGACAGTTTCCTTCCTGCATTTCTAATCTCTGGTTTTAAGGATATTTATTTGGATTTTAACCTCTGAGATACTCATTTTAATAAGATTATTTACTGAATGATGGAGCACTGTACTTTTGAACAATGCTTTGAATTTTGATTGTTGTTAAGAAAAGCACTGGAACACTTTTGCATCAACCCCTTGCTTTGTGTATTTTGTCCTCATCTGCTGTCTCATCCCCTGGGTACGTTATTGATGGTAGCCTGTTCAAGAGGCTCCCGAGATGCAGCTGGTAACATGGAGCCGACCTGCGCTGTCACAGCACTACAATGCTGCACATATGCTCTTGGTGCACTCAGCTGCATGATGCAACATGATGGGTGAGTAGGGAGCCTGCTCTACCAGCCAATGAAGGTCGACTGCATCGCGACCACATATGTAGGAGGTTCATCAGCATAGTCCGTGTATGGTTGTTTCAGGGTGGCATGGCTCAAGGCACACACACAAATTTATAAGATAATTGTGATTTATAAAGATGAACTGTGCAGAAATGTGCATATCCCATGTTTTATATATCATTTTTTTTTGGTGTACTCATTTTTTTGTTTTTTGGTGTAAGCATATTTCACACTTAAACCCATACAAAGTTTTATAAATGAGACTCCCGGCTATCCCACTGCTTCTTTTCCCTCTTGCAAGCAGCCAATATAAGGAAGTGGTCAGCTGGGGAGATAAATCATTTGGGTGTTGCCTGTGCTGTGGTTGACCAGATTACCCTGGATGCAATTGGCACAACACTATGGAAGTTACAAATGTAAGTGACTCCCCTTAACAAGGACATAAAATCTTTGAAGATCCCACTGAAGGACTGTAAGAGAACTGTACTATGGGCTTCCTTCAGCCATTTGTATATGGGAGTGAATTCTGCATTTTAATCCACAGTATAATCCATAGCTAAGAAGCTAAACCATCTAGGAATGTCCCTCAGTGTCTTACTGTTGATATTGCGACACCATGAAGGCTTGCCCACCCAGGTTGTAGAGTTCTTTGTAAAACTTGTGTTTGATGCAAGTAAATATAATTTTAAGTGAAAGCTTAACTCAATATGTTTGTCAGATTGCAATTAGTGTAATTCATTGTCTAGCTGTCACACTTTAAGGGCACAGAAGACAATCTTGTGAAGTCCTCTATGGATGGTAAACTGCGTTGAAGTAAAACAGTGAAAGTAAAAGATGGCCCAGTCAACGAACAGCCTACTCAGGTGGAATACGCGGGTTGCAGCACAGATGGCGAGACAGGCAAGAGGTTACAGGCATCACTTCTACAGCTAGTTTTGACTTTTTTTTTCTATCCCTCATTTAAAAAAAAAAAAAAAAAACACCCAAGAGGTTAGTTGATGCCTTTCATAAGTTATCTTATAAAATTATAAAACTCCCAGTTTTAACAATAATGCTTTATTTATTTTCATTTTAACAGATAAACATTAAATATATTTAGAATAATGAAGCCCTTTAGTGTGCCACAGAAAAGAACAAGTTCTCAAAAGGAATCAAGTGTGTGCATCAATGAAAATCTGTATTCATCATTCACTGCAGTAGGTAGGCTGAGCCTCTTTGTGAATATTTTAAAAGTTGTCAAGGTCTTATAAAGTAAAGTATCGCAGTATGATTTGGAGACAAGTTGACCCATAGCTAACCATATTAGTTTGATGGACTGAATTGTCATCTATTGTTTGTCAAACTTTAGATGTTCCTAATTAAAGCTGTCCCACTGGAAAGAACTGTGGCCACATTAAATATTTAATGATTCTAACAGACAGTAATTGTACAAAATGTTATTACTATAAAATAAGTTTGGCGCAGTAGGTAGTGCTTCAGTCTCACAGATCCACCATCCTGGTCTTTAATCCCGCTCAATACTGTAGTTTATGTGGTGTTTATGTGCTTTACCCCAAGTCTACATGGGCTCCCCTCTGAGCACTCTGGTTTTCTTCAACCGTTCTCAAAAGCATCCTTGTTAGGTTAACTGGAAATTTCAAATGATCCAATATATGTGCCTGATGGGGCCAAATGATGGACTGGTGATCTTTCCAAGGTTGTCTCCTGCCTAGCGCACAGAGCTGCCAGGACAGACACCAACTCCTTCAAGCCCCTCATGAATCTGAAATAGACCAAGTGAGTTTAAGAATGTTAAGTTTTTATTAAAGGAGATGTACATAACATTTTCAAACCAGGAAACAGGGGTCCACTCACAATTTCCCAATTTGGAATCGCCAATTAACTGCATGTCTTTGAGAATGAGGGATGCCAATTGGAGTGCCTGTATGAAACCATCATGCGGATATCGAAAGAATGTGCAAAATCCATATCAACAACGAGATGGAGAATTCAAATCGAAGATCCTGTATCTGTGAGGCACTCACACTGATCGACTGTGCCCAATGTACTACCAGTGAGCCTTACAAATTAAAATCAAACATGTCATCCATACATAAATACCACCATAAGGCTGTCTTCCAAAGCAGATAAAAAGCAACACTGTATCTGTAATGGGCTAGAATTCAGTATTCTAAAGAAAATGACATTTCAGTGTGTTGTTTAGTGTAATGGGCTATAAACCAGTGTTTTAAAGAAAAGGCAGAATTTCTGGAAAATTCTGCTACAGGTTAGTGCTGATGGCTATCTACAGGACATATTTACCTGTCTTGCTAAAGAGTCACCTGCTTTGAATAGTCAGACTGCTTTGTGTGAAGATAAGATACTAAATCAATGTGGGGATACAGAACTGTCTGCTTCCTTGGAAAATTAATGAGTTCTGGGGACATTGGTTTCTAATCAAGTACTCAAAGTAAATGTGTTTACACTATTTGTTATACAGAGTAAATTGGCTTGCACCATTGTTTTCACTGATTACCATGTTCATCTATGTAGAAATTGAAGCATATACTGTATATATTTCTGGGAAAAGGCGAATAAAAGAAGGAGAACAGAGAAGTATGTTCTGAAACTCGGGACTGCTGCCGGTTTCTTTTATGCTTTACACCATATCACTGTGGCTACACCCTGTAGGAACAGTGGCTTGTACCTGGCCCAGGTTCCCCTAGGCCCGAGGTCGGTAACATATCCACTATAAAAATATAAACATGACATTGGCTTTGTAGAAGTGTCTAATGTTAAAGAACCAATTTAAAACCGCTTCAACAGGAAGAGAAATGTAATGTATGTGATGCATTCCAAAAAACAGATCAACATGGATAATTTATTTGTATTTCCTTCAGTCATCTTTAGCTCAGCTTAGATCAAACTAACTGAAGGCTTAAGACAAAATGAAAAGTAGGCATTGTGTCCACATCAAAAGGCTCCCCGTTAAAGAGTAAAGTGATTTTGAGCTTACACATTATAGCTTAGAAGCCAACTCCACTAAATTATCCAGTTTTATGTTTATAGCGTGCCATCCGGCAGTCACTCACCTCTGCAGATGACAGTGAGTGAATCCCAGAGCAATGCGACTTTGTGCTTCCTCTGTAAATTCCTTACATCCAACATGGACCCTCTCCAAAGCAGTGATCCAGCAGGCACCATAGCGAGGCTGTCTGGCAAACTCATTCAGCCGCTGCAGCTGGGCTTGACCTTCAGCCACAGCCACCTGGTCAGAGTGTGGCCTTGAGGTGCAAACAAAAGGGCAGGAAAGCAGGAAGGTGGGCAGCAGAAACAGCCACATGATAAATCCAAGACAATAGATGAGGAATGGAGTGCAGATGGGACAGGGTCTGTGAAAGAAAAGTTGGAGGTCATATTCATTTCCATGACAACTCACTAAATATTAGAAAAAAATATTTTCCTAAGATAATAACCATATCTAAAACTGCAGGTACCAAGATCCAAGCATCAATTTCTCAGACCTCACAAGTCCACCCATGCATCACAGGCAGGCATAGCCTACCAGCATTAGTGCAAGACAGAAGCCATCTCTGGATGGCAGAGTTTGCATCTTTTGTTCACTGACAGCCTGAATTGACATCGACATGTACTGCCATGGACCGGACGTTGTCAAAATAGGCACCTCTCACCTCAATATTAACACACACATGGACTATTACTACTACTACTACTACTACTTACGAGTGATGCCGGACTACCAGTCACTCTGTAGTATAGGACCCCATCCATAAAAGTACAAATGAGTGATGCCAGTCACTCCTACGTGGTCTCTGGCACTAACAAACGTACGGGTGTCCCCAAGACACGTGATGGATTATGTCAACAATTCTTTAAATAGTTATATACCAATATTTACTAGTTTGAAGTATATTCTTGTACTTCACTTTAACCTTTTCCCATGTTCTCCTTGTGCTCACGTTTGATCTGGAATTATGACATATTAAATAATAATTAATCTGACACATAGGAAATGAAACGCTGCTTTCAGTAAGTACAATGCACACTACTTAGCGTTTAATTTGTCGTTCACTTTTTGCCAGCCGTCTTTTCTGGTCTGGGCTGCTTTTGCAGTGTTACCCCTTGTGCATATTAAATCATGAAACTCTTCATGTCCTTCGAATAAAAGGTCTTGCGCTGCGTGTGTGAAAAAAAAAAATGCGCCCGTTCTTTCGTCATTTTGTTATAGCCTATCAAAGACTTGCTGATCATGTTTTCTAGACTCAATATATATGGGCTTTTCAATCAGTGCGGGCGCACGCATTCATCTCATATGATTAGATCCAGCTAGACTAATCTACTACATGGCAGCGTTTGAAAAAACGACCTATCCCGGAGGAGTGTCACCGGAATTAACTTATCCAAGATGAGGCACCTGATTTAAGCGACGTACGAAAAATACCTCCCTGATCTTGAACACCCAGATGAAATTGTCGTTTTCTGCCTCTGTTTTTCCCCTCTTTTTGGTCCCTTGGATGAGCCAGATTTATGTTGAAATCTCATATGGAGTTCCAAGACATGCAACATTATGCACGTGATTGGTTAGCTCATTTAATCAAGAATGCAAAGCGGCCTACTCTAGGAACGGTTCCAGTGGTTCTAAATTTCTTCCATTTCAAAACTGAAGCCACTGTGCTGCTGAGAACACTCAATGCTTTGGAAATTATTTAATGCCATTTCCCATGATCTGTGCCACACCACAATTTGATGGAAGATGTCTACACAGAGTACTTTGGTTTGGCATTTCTTCTGTCATGCAGTGTGGATTGATGAACAACAAATACATGTGTGTGACTTTCTAAATGACGTCCAATCAATTTAGTTTGGGTGGACTCCAGTCAAGTTCTAGACACATCTCCAGTAGAATTAAAGCAAACAGGATGTACCTCAGCACAACTTGGAGTGTCACAGAAAAAGGTCTGAATATTTCTATAAAATGTCAGATTTCAGTTTTTCACTTTTAATAAATTTGCAATCCTTTCTGAATATAGGTTTTCACTTTGTCATTATGGGATTATTGAGTGTAGAGTGATGGGAAAAAATGGCAAATTAAATCAATTTTAAATCTACAACACAATGAACTGTGCAGAAAATAAATAGTGCTGAATACTTTTATATACAGTAGATATACTGTAAAAAAAAAAAAAAAACTACAAAAAGCACATAAATAAGCTAGAAAAAAAAAAAGAATAGTATCAAAAAAAAAGAAAGTGTAAGGAAAAGTTTATAATAAAACAATTTAAAGAAAAAAAATGCCATAATTGTGTTTATTATACTATTGACAAGCTGATAATAAAACTTCAACTTGAGGTTGGGAAAATATGTGAAAAAGAAAAAAAAAAAAAAAAAAAAAAAATCAGATCATTTACAGATTATCCAACAATTGAATTCTGCTCATAAAAATATATTGAAAGATAAACGATCACTCCTGTTTCAGATATTCATGAGCTCCACTTCTTGGATGTACTGCGGATGATACTCTTGTGAAGACTGCTTATCTTTTCTCCAGTACTTTCTCTCCTCATCTTCCCACTAGATGGAGACCTTGGCTCAAAAGTGTTGTCTGCGTCAAATAAGGTCTTCATCATGAATAAAATAAAGTTTACTTAATGATTAATATTAGCTCGTTCATCCAGATGATGTTGGACCACTTGCTTTACTATAGGCTATTTTTAGGTAAATCCTTTTATGTTAAGCTTGACAATTAGCATATTATAACTATGATTCCTATTAAATGGTGATTTTTTTGTACTGATCCTATTATATAAAATAAAAGATGTTCAGCTAAAATCTTATTAGTTGAAAGTGTACTATGATACAATAATGGTTCTGACACTGGAGACAGCAGTTGTGCTAAATGCAAGGACTATAAAAGATGTTTAGTTTTGTCACATATGTTGCTTGCATGATCACAACACAGAAGGCTGAGCAATGGCAGAAACAAACATTAAATACTTATAAAAACAAATTTTGTTGTCACAACTCTTTTCAGTAGGTCATTTTACATAAACGAAACTAAAGCTACTGCTAACTGTTCCCAATAACGTCCAGCAGCAACCACCATTTGTTTATTAGGATACGTGTAACAAAAATGAGAAAGCATACGGCTGAAGGTCTGCCAACATATTTAAAGCAGTGCATTTCTACGGAATAAATCGCTCAGGATTACACCAGTCTCTTAGCTGCTCATCCTCAGCATCACCAGCACTCAACTTTGGTGCTTTTTGGTTTCAGAAGAAGCTTTTCAGTCAAACGTGATATAAGGTATGAATAAGCATACGGACTTCTGATTTCTAAACTACCACTGTGAGGATGTCATATCGCACTGTGGCAGACCCTCTAACGCTCTCTCAGCCTTGATACACTCTACTGTATGATCTTAGACGAACCCCTCGAAAATCACTAGCAAGACCCTTGTCACAGTGTTTCCAGGGTGACAAAATGCCCTGAAAAGCTGGATATCTAGCATATTGGAATGTGATTTTGCAAAGAGCACAGTAATCCTGCTGAACACAAGACACTAACCCCTCTGAAAAATTGTTTATCTAAAAGACCCACATCAAAAATAACCTATGGAAGGGCAACCAAAAAATAAAAATTGGCCAAAGATACCCTTGTAACAAAAATGGCAACCTACAGAAGTACAGTGATTTCAGTTTCTGTATACTGCCCATTAGGAGGTTATTCTACTAAAGGACAAATTGACTTGAAAAGACGACAAGATTTGCATTAAACACTCTAAGGTATGTGACAGAAGACCAGATCCACCAAAGCACCAAACGTCAGCAACTCAAACTGTCAGCTAAGACAGGACTACCAAACTCAGGTCCCAAAGGACATATCAGTAGTGGTTAGAGATTTTCATTAAAAAAAAAGAGCAGATTACTGAAGAAGTTGAAATATTTCTTTTCTCCAAATTTAACTGACTTGTTTTACAATTTTGAACTTTCCATTTTTTTTTTTTGTTTCCTCAGCCAGCCAGTTCTGAGGTCTCAAATATGGGTTTTTGGGGGCCATCACCTATATTCCAGGGAATTATGTAATTGGAAGCAAATCCCTGCTGTTACTAAAACACTCCATTTAATTTAATGGCCTGTTATTTCTCATTCTCCCGCAAAGGACATTTTTGAAATTGTTTATTTTCTTTTTTCTGAGAGAGGAGCATACAAAATTGTCATAGACCAAGAACCGATCAATATTTCTGAAACCTTCTCCATTTTCTTTTCATATAATTTTATTAAGTCAGTTGTGATGGGGAAAAAAAGATGCAAATGGGAGAAAAATTACCAGCTTATCAGTTGGCTTGCTTTCAATCTCTGTATTGTTTGGCTACTGTTTAAGGGAAAAAAAAAACAAAAGGTGAACTAAATTTAAGGCAAAAGAAGTGGGTTCCATTAGCAGTAGTAACCAATTTCTAATTGAGGAAATGATTAAAACAAAACCCTGAACTCACTGTAAGTCCTACAGGGTCCAGGTTTGACACCTCTGATTTAAGAGATGGCATCCAACTTCTTTTCCCAAATCAGAATTCACCTCATTATTAAATTAAGGGGCACTGTTTCTGTTTTGAGCATTGTAATACAGAACAGAAACTAGAAGACCCAAAGAAGAATGAGAAGAACAACAACAACTAGTGATATTGGGAGTGCTGAAGCCCCTGATCCATTGTGTTTAGCCCCTGATCTTTTTGCTCATCAAATAAATGATCTATTGCAACCAGCCCTCGATTGTTTTGTCCATTGTGTATTATGTATTATGTTAAAGTTTCTCTCATTGTATTAACATGCATCAGTTCAATTTTATTTATGCCTAACAAAGCATGCAAATATCAAAGAGGAAGCAAGACCCCGATACCTGCAACTCTAGTGGCATCTCTTACAATAACCCTAATCAAACAACTCCAAAATGTCCCAGTGATGATGCGTGAATGGTTCCATAACAGTTGAACACCATTTCTTCTGACTTTTCCAAAAAAAAAAAAAGGCAAAAAGATAGCCATGACGTGTGGCATGCCATTTAGCACGTGACACCACAAAGGTTGCAAAGCCTGCTCCGTTAAATTCAAAGACACAGTGCTTCTCATTCTGAAGACACAAGGCCTAATGTGGAGATGTTAAGTCAGCTCCAGAAGAGAGGCAGCGCAAGAATGGAAAATATTTTATCCGAGTGGCATAGAAAAAGCTTCATAAACAAAACAAGTGTATAAGTATTCACAGGAATTACACTGAAAAATAAAACTTGTTTGCTTTTACTGGTGTTTCTCCTTATGAATAACACCGAAAAATATTTTTATCACCCTTCTATAGACATGTATTGTTCAACACATTGCACCATAGTTATGATATACTACTAACAAAAATATAAATCGAAGATTTCAGCAGCAAATCTAACCTCAGTGCCTGAAGTGCCAGGTTTCCAAGCCTTCAGTTTAACTGTTTGAAAACTTTCCTTTTTTACCTTCTGTTCAGGATACCTCCACTAAAACATAAAATATTCCCCAATGCTGCCAAGGTCAATCCCACTTACATCCATAATATTTCTAAAACTAAACGTGGACAAAGAAGCATGAAGGACTAGAGCATATCCTGGCACCATCAAGCAAACAGAGTCCAACCCTGGATGGAGTGCCAGTTTACTCACTCACTAATTGGTTTCTACCCATTAACACACACACACACACACACACACACACACACACATATATATATTCCAAGACCGATTATCAAAGACCGCCGCCTTTTGTGGAAGCATTTGGCACAAAGCAGGAATCAAACCTAGTGAGGATGCCAGTCCTCGGAAGGCACACACGCGGTTAAAGAGGGCCAAGATAGTCGCCTAACAATCAAGCGAACGTATCTTAATTGTGAAAAGTGACTTACCTGGAAAAAGTCAACGAAGCCTTTCAGATTTCACAGCGCTCGTGCCGGGAGTCAGCTCCGCTTGTCCGGTGCCAACATACCACCCTAGGCTCTCTAGATACGAGTTCAATGTTAAAAGAAAATGAATGAAGTGAAGCTGAAAACGGCAGCTGGAAAAGCGACTTCAACTCCACCTGCTTTCAGCACGTCGAACAAGATGCGACAACGCGAAGTATAGCAGAGAGTTGAATTAAAACTCCTGCCTACCGCGCTTTCAGTCTTTTTTTAACCCTTTAAATATATAAACCATTTGCACCCAGACATATCCAGTAAATACCTGCAACTTAATCATCGCTCAGTTGTTGAACGGAAGCTACACCAAACGCAGCCACGGAGAATTCTCTCCATTGAGCTTCTCAAATAATGAAGGTGAGCGATACTTTTGTGAATTCCACTCAAAATAAACCTTCTTACCCGTTTAAACTTTACTTTGATTTGATTTTCCTCACCTGTTAAAACCGCGTCTCACCCTGCTGTTTTGGTGGTGACTTTTACAAATTTAGTCGTAAGGATTTGCAGAGCCAGATTTTCAGATTTTGGGCCGTCAATTAAAGTCTCTGCGACCCCTTGGAGTGATTGTCACTGTCTACGCAGTTGACCAAGCAGGTATTACTGCAGCCCGGAGTAAAATGGGCGGGTAACAGAAAGGAAACGGCAAGGCAGTGACGTCACGCATACATCTGCGCAGATTTGCAAAAGGAAACGCGTGATAAACTCACTGAGGTAAGACAACTCGGTTAATTGAAAACAGCTTTTCATTTTCGCTGTCTTCTGCGTCGTTCCTAAATTTGGCAAGGGAGCTACCATGGCAGCGGAGACGGGTTCCAAATTAACAAAGCAAGCAAGAGATTAAACATTCATTTATTCATCAATTTATTTTATTAGAATCTTACTCGATTATCACTGTCAACAATTTGCTGTTATTCAAAGCTAGCAATTAATGAATTAGAGTGGAATAAGACATAATGCGAGATTGGGGCGTTAAAACCCACGGTGTTCCGTTAGAGTGGCGACCCACAAGTTTAGCCCAGAAAGACCATGAAGGCTGAGGGTTTTTTTTTTTTTTTATCTCAACCAACTGCACAATCGATGACTCATTTTACTTTTAAATATTTGCTTAAGTAGCCAGTCTTTTATTCTCTTAAAAATAAATTAGAAACTGTAAGAAATTTAGAAATATTTGCATTTTTGCCGTTTTTCTAATTTCAATACAGTTTTCTCCTACAAATATCTTAATAATAACAATTAGCGATAAGATGAGCAGAAACGGGGGCAAACAGCCCTTTGTGCTGAAGGGTGGATGAGTCTCCGTGTAACGGCATAAATAAAAAGGGCAGCCGCAATAAAAATGTCAGTGATGAGGATGACAAAAGAAAAACGCAAGAAAAACCATAAAAGACCACACACACACAATCCCCAAGTAACATACATAAATGCTGGCTTCATTTCAATAAAAAAATTTAGCAAACTCACTTTTGTAATTTGTGGATTGACACCAAAACACACAGACCGGCAAACAGCATGTGTTTAATTAAAGATGGAGTTCAAATAAAAGTGGAGGTTGGTTGGGATGAAAGCCTGCAGCCACAGCGGACAGCACTGCAACTTAAGAGATGCTCGTCAAGAACGGACTTAGAAAACTGTGCTACATTTGTCTGGGAAAGTATTTCAAGAAAAGCAGGAATTAGTGTAGGAGTATTTATTTATTTTCGTGCAGAAAAGCATGCAGATCAGTCATCTATTAACAATCGTTGCAGCTGTCACACCTTTACGTCGCGGTTTTGCAATATATATACATATTCTGTTTACACAGGTTTATTTTATAAACTAGTAATTAATTCAGGGTGGGTTTAAGACCCCTTACGTTGCCCTATAGGCATGATCATCTCAGCCTAACTACAGTGCTCACTTACAGAGTAATAAATCAAATGTATAGTTACTTTATAATTCAAACAGAAAATCTAGCAACTTCAGACAATTGCATAATGCACTGCATTTCTAGATTTTTCGCGTTTCTTTTAGGGCACCTGCTAAAGTCGGTCATACACTATACCAGGGGTAGGCAACGTCGGTCCTGGAGTGCCGCAGTATGTGCAGGTTTTTGTTCCAACCCAGTTCCTTAACGAGAACTCAATTATTGCTGATGAAGCACATATTGCTTAAGTGACATTTTAATGCTTCATTTTAGTGGTCTCGCTTGTTAAGGTTCTCCAACCTTAATTGCTTATTTCAATCTTAAACTGCTGCATTCAGTGTTTCAATTGCTCCTTATTAGCAATAAGATGTAAAAGACAAAGCAGCCAGCAGTTCTCCAGCTAGCTTTTTTCCAATTACATCTGTGTGTGTTCATCATGCACGGTTTGATTTAATAAAACACTTAATAGAAAAATGTGACAGACTGAAAATGATCTGTTTTAGGCTTCAAATCATTTGGATGATATCCTTGGAAAGGAAAAATATCTACGATATAAAAGCCTTACATTGCACAGACTAACAAGCCATAAAATTAAATAAGGTCTGAGATTGGCAATGATTGGTTTCTAATTAAGCAATTGGGTTGAATGAAAACCTGTAGCCACTGCGGCTCACCAGGACCGACATTGCCTACCCCTGTTTTACATCTTATTGCTAATAAGGAGCAATTAAAACACTGAATGCAGCAGTTTAAGATTGAAATAAGCAATTAAGGTTATAAAATGCCAGGATAAGCTATGCATTTTTTAAAACTTGCATAAAACGCTTAACTTTAGAGCAGAATTTCACATGGTAGGTACATACCGTAGTATATTTGTGAAGAAATAACTTTTTGGCTTGAAAAAATATCGAACTTCTCCGTTAACACACGCTCATTCTAATGTGCTACAACTTTATAACTGTAACTTTTTATTTGTTATTGAAGAGTTTGTGATGATTATGAACTATACTTTACACATCCGTCTTTCAAATCCTCTTATCCAGGGCCGAGTCACGGGAAGCTGGACCCAATCCCAGCAATTATCAGGTACAAGGCAGGAACAGTCTGTTGGACTGGGTGTGTCAATCCAGTCAAGTTTGGATGACCACACATATACACACACACACACACACATCAGAGACCAATTAAGCATCGCCAGTTCACCAGACCTGCCCGTCTTTAGACTGTGGGTATAAACCAGAGCAGCCTTGGGAGACCCCGCTAACACAGGGCGAAGATGTAAACTCCTTTTTGTGAGGCAGCAGTATTACCACTGCGCCACCATACTGTCCATACTTTAAGATTAATCGATTTATTCCAAATAAATGTAGATCTCCAAAGGCCGTTTTTCGTAACTATATGCTGTTTAGGGATGGCAAGTTTCGTTGAGGTCAGCCCCGCTGCCAACCGTATCCATTGTCCTGGGGTCAATACCATTTACAACTTCACGTTGGCCCGTATCTGTGTTGGTTTTCTTTCAGGCCCTTCAGTTTTCCATCCGCATCCCCAGAAACCTTGAATGTTCGGTTTGTTGGGAATTCCAAACTGGCCCAGTGATGGTCTGGTGTCTCGTCCATGAATGGCTCCCACCTTCTGTCTGACGCTGAGCGCTGGGGCTGATTAAACCCTCTGTAGCCCCGAGCACTAGTTAACTTTAAGAAGCCTATACAGTAATCTTTATTCACATTCAGTTCGCCTTTACTCTGTGATGCTTACTTATGAACACTAGGTGGCAGTTTTGCTTTGAGCTGGAGGTCTGACACACTTCTCCGATTTCAAAAGGAAATAAATCTGTCAAGTGCATTAATTATAATGATTTATGGTTATATTTCACAATCAAGCCAGGCAATACAATTGTGAAATTAAATATCATCTATACTTTGAGAATATCATGGATTGTTGTCTTGTTTTCATTATTACTTTATTTACTTTTTGCCATCTGAACTTCCCTCCCTGGGGGTCTCCACGAGGGTCCATCAGTCCTAATGATCAGATCTGCTCAAAACCTTTGATTTTTGTCCCTTATACTTCAGACTTGGGCACAGGCTGTTGTAAGGCTTCAGTCTGTCCTGGCCGCATCAGGCAAACAGAGAGGGCAACCCTGGATGGAGAGCCAGATTATTTATTCATTAACTGGTTTCTATCCATATTTTAAAATGTAGACATTTCAATAACGATTCTCAGAGGCTGCTGCCAGTGTTTGAAGCACTGGGCATAAAGCAGGGAACAACTGTGGCTGGGATAAAAGACCATTGGAGGGCACTCGCTCTCAGTTAAGGAAGGCTAAGAGAGTTGTCTACCAATCGAATTAGCACATATCTGACACGTGGGAGGAAAACAAAGCGCCTGGAAAGCCCACTAAGCATTTTAAATTTCACAGTACTCATCCTGGGAGTCAAATCCAGACTCACTAGATCTGAAGTCAAACAAACACTTCCCTGGCTATCTATCGACATGAGGCTCCATCAGTCTTTACAGCCAAATTTGACTGAAACCTTTTATTTTGTCCTTTGTAGTTGAGAACTACTACTTCTGTGTTTAATGCAATGACATGGTGACACAGCAGTTAGTGCTGCTGTGCAGATTTGAATCCTGCATGCTGTTTGTCACATGGGGGTTATTTCCAGGTTCCCCAGTTTTCTTCTCACAACCCCACAGACGTCTGTGTCAGGTTAATTGACGATTTTAACTTTGGCCCTATGTGAGTCTGAAGGGGCGCAGTGTTGGGCTGACGACCTGTTTGGGGTTTTGATCCCACCTTGCAGGCAGCACTGTTGGAGTAGGTGGTCCTGACCTGGAGATTGCACTGGATTAAAATAGCTGTGAGAGTGGCATTTTGTTACTTTTACTAATTACTGAGTATCAGTCAGTTGACTTTGTATTCCTCCTACCTGCATTCAGTATTGTTATCATTGTAATCATTTTATAATATGATTTAATTTATTCAGTTACTGTATATGTATAATTGTGTGTATGTGCAAACTGTGTGCATATGTTGTGACTCCGTAAAAAGAAAAAAATCCACAAAATGACGGTAAAGGATTGGGGTCTGAAATGCCACCTATAATTGTAGCACCATGCAACACAAAATTGCACAAAAAAAAAAGAGCAATGCCCACTATTTCTAGGACTCTGTCACAATAATGCTACAGAGGGCTAGTTAGGCTCCTTTAGGCCCTGGGGTCTGGCTGACTGCCTTTTTCTGGTAGGAGAGTCGGTTGAATGTCCATGGGGCTAGAAGTAGCTGAATTTTGTGGTCACTCTGGAACTGACGTCAGGTCTTCTTCATTCTAGGACTGCAACAGTGGGAGACGTTATTTACAAATAAAACATGTCTATGAATGTGGTCACAGTTTGTTCCTCATGATATCTGAGTAGACAGTACAGGGGAAATCCAGGTATACAGTACATAGGACAAACATCAAAAAGGATCTCAACATGTATACAGGAACATCGCAATGCCGTCAGAAGGAAGGACTCACGATCACTGATCTATACGCATACAAAATCATCTGGACATACATTCAACTGGGACAATGTACAATTTTTATATATAATATACAGTATATACTGTGTGTGTGTATATGTATATATGTATATATGTGTGTGTGTGTGTGTGTGTGTGTATATATATATATATATATATATATATATATATATATATATATATATATATATATATATATATACTAGACATTAAGCCCGTTACAATAACAGTAGTGCATAAGCATTAGTAGGAACAGTCTATATTAAATGGCTGTATATTTACTGGCTTGCATGCGGCTGTAATATGCGTCACTGTATTGTGTACCTTTAATTTTCTCTCGCAGTAATACTGGTTTGTATTTCTGTAAAATGCCTGTCATTTTCTCTGACAGTAATACTGGCTTTGATGTCCGTAATATGCGTTTAATTTTCTGTCACAACAGTGGGCAATCAGCAGATTCTTCTCAGCAACTGATGTAATGTGTGGCGTGCAGCTGATAATCGTGCCTGTGGCGTCTCTCCAGCAAGTACTGTGCAGTTCCCCAGCAAGTATTTTAATCTGTGCTGGCGTGCAGCTGATTATTGTATTTGTGGCGTCTCCCCAGCAACGGATTTTATGTGCGCGAAAAAAAATCTACTTTTAAAAGTCATTCTATTGTAATATCATGCAAATTTGTATATTTAGGAAAACCCCTTCAACGACTGACACTTTACTCTTTACCGGGCCAAGCTGACATTTCCTAAGAGTGAACACTTGCACAATAACAAACAGTAATCCCACCTCTTTGGGGAAGCTGGTCTCTGCGTCTCAGTACCCGATTAGATTTTTTGTGCCTTATGTTTTAGGTCTTACCTCATCTACCGAAATCCGATTGGATCGGCCGCGCGATATTTTATAGGTCCCGCCCTCTCTGTCTTGTGTGATGCGTCAGGCAGCCTTTGAAGCATCACACCGTGCCCTGCACATGCACACTTCACCAGAAGACACACATACACAGACACTGGATGCACACAGGGGTTTTATTAAACAGGATATATATATATATATATATATATATATATCTGCGGTGGGTTGGCACCCTGCCCAGGATTGGTTCCTGCCTTGTGCCCTGTGTTGGCTGGGATTGGCTCCAGCAGACCCCCGTGACCCTGTGTTTGGATTCAACGGGTTGGAAAATGGATGGATATATATATATATATATATATAATATAGTGGCCTGTAGAGGGCTAGTGGGCTTATCAGGACCCCTGTCACAACTACCACAGACAAAGTCCTGGGTTCAAATCCAGTTCTTTTATTTAGCAACCAAAGTGTACCTTTTACAGGCTTCTTCCCTAGTCTGTTGTAAAAGGTTCCAACACCTGACCTGTCCTTCTTTTATTTTCTCTGAGCTCCTCCACTCCAACCAGGCAAGTGTAGTCCATTTCCACTCCTGTCCCTCTGACTCCCTGGGTCAAGTTGAGGGATATCTTTTAACTCTCAACCCAGGAGTACTTCCGGTGCTCAATTAGTTTCCTCCAGGAGGCACTTCTGGGTCAGGTGGGACCACAGTGGTCATCATACAGTCAATATCTGATGGTTCCCTTGGTTGGCCCCCACAGAACCCAACACAGCAGCTCCACGGGGTCACAACTCTCATTTTGCCCACACTAAAGCTCACCTGACAGGAATTTGCCACCTAGTGTATGGGGGTGGGGGTGGGGAGGTGTTCTTCTCATGGAAGGGAGGCATCCAGTGTCTTTTCCTTCCAGCCTCCCAAGCCCACCCATTGTGGTGCTTTGTGGCTGCTGGGACTCTAGGGCCAGTGTAATATCTACAGCAATATCCTTCAAGGTCCACATCCTGGCATGTATGGGGAATATCAAAGCTCCCTCACTGACCTTCTACAAGGATGGCCTCCTGTCCAGGCAAGTGAGCAGGGTCCATCCTGGCTAGGATGCTGGTTTGTTCTTCACAATATATATACAGTGTGTGTGTGTGTATGTACAGTATATATGTACTATTTGTATATACAGTAATCCCTCCTCCATCGCGGGGGTTGCGTTCCAGAGCCACCCGCGAAATAAGAAAATCCGCGAAGTAGAAACCATATGTTTATATGGTTATTTTTATATTGTCATGCTTGGGTCACAGATTTGCACAGAAACACAGGAGGTTGTAGAGAGACAGGAACGTTATTCAAACACTGCAAACAAACATTTGTCTCTTTTTCAAAAGTTTAAACTGTGCTCCATGACAAGACAGAGATGACAGTTCCGTCTCACAATTAAAAGAATGCAAACATATCTTCCTCTTCAAAGGAGTGCGCGTCAGGAGCAGTGACTGTCAGAGAGATAGCAAACAAATCAATAGGGCTGTTTGGCTTTTAAGTATGCGAAGCACCGCAGCACAAAGCTGTTGAAGGCGGCAGCTCACACCCCCTCCGTCAGGAGCAGAGAAAGAGAGAGAGAGAGAGAAAGAGAGAGAGAGAAAAACAAACAATCGAAAATCAATACGTGCCCTTCGTGCTTTTAAGTATGCGAAGCACTGTGCAGCATGTCGCTTCACGAAGTAGCTGCACAGAAGGGAGCAATATGAAGATAAACTTTCAGCATTTTTAGACGAGCGTCCGTATCGTCCAGGTGTGCGAACAGCCCCCCTGCTCAATCCCCCTAGTCAGGATCAGAGAAAGTCAGCGCAAGACAGAGAGAGAGAAAGTAAGTTGGGTAGCTTCTCAGCCATCTGCCAATAGCGTCCCTTGTATGAAATCAACTGGGCAAACCAACTGAGGAAGCATGAACAAGAAATTAAAAGACCCATTGTCCGCAGAAATCCGCGAACCAGCAAAAAATCTGCGATATATATTTAAATATGCTTACATATAAAATCCGTGATAGAGTGAAGCCGCAAAAGGCGAAGCGCGATACAGCGAGGGATTACTGTATACTGTATGCATATATAGGATTCACAGGTAGTTCAGCTCCTCCAGGATGGCACATCCATATGTGTCATCGCAAGAAGCTTTGCATTGTCTCAAGAGCATGGAGGAGATACCAGGAGACAGGCTGTTAAATGAGGAGAGCTGGACAGGGCCATAGAAGGGCATCAACCCAGCAGCAGGACTGGTATCTCATCCTTTTTGTGAGGAGGAACAGGAGCCAGAGCCCTACAAAATGATCTGCAGCTGACTACTGGTGTGCATGCTTCTGACCAAATTGTCACAAACAGACTCCATGAGGGTTTCATGAGCGCCCGACGTCATCTGCTGGGACCTGTGCTCACAGCACATCACTGTGCAGCTTGTTTGGCATTCTTCAGAGAATACACAATTGGCAGCTCCGCCATTGTCCTCCCGTTCTCCTCACAGATGAGAACAGGTTCACCCTGAGCACATGTGACAGACGTGAAAGAGTTTGGAGACGCAGTAGTGAGCGTTATGCAGCCTGCAACGTCATCCAGCATGACTGGTGGGTCAGTGATAGTCTAGTGGGTTAGTGATAGTCTGGGAAGACATATACTTGGAGGGTCACACAGACCTCCACGTGCAAGGCAGTTAAGTACGGGGGTGAAATCCTCTGAGCCATTGTCAGACCTTATGCTGGTGCAGTGGGCCCTGGGTTCCTACTGGTTCAGGACAATAACCGGCCTCATGTGGCCAGAGTGTGTAGGCAGTTCCTGGATGAAGAAGGCATTTATGTCATTGACTGGCCCACATGTTCCCCAGATGTGAATCCAATTGAGGACCTCTAGGACATTATGTATCGGTACATCTAACAACACCAGGTAGTGCCACAGACTGTCTAGGAGCCCACTGATGCTCTAATTCAGGTCTGGGAGATCCCCCAGGACACCATCCACCATCTCATCAGCAGCATGCCCAAATGTTGTTGGGAGTGCATACAGGCACGTGGGGGCCATACACACTACTGAGTCACATTATGAGTTGCTGTGATGAAATTCACACAAGTTGGATCAGCCTGTGATTTGACTTTGTGATGTTGAATCTAGTTCTCAATTGGTTGGTGATTTTGGTTTCCATTGACCACAGTTACATTGTTTAGTTTTCAATGAATTACACAGTATTACTCGGTAAAAGTTTTCCACTTGGGTATTTTGTTCATCAAGATCTGATGTAAGTGTTCCCTTAAAGTGTTCCCTGGAACCTCTCACTATCAGGGTAAGATGTGAATGAGCCAACCAGACCTTAGTCTGGACCATTATCAAGGATCCTTCCAGAGGTTGGAGGAGATCACACCCTGGACAGAGTGCTGTAAGTTACCAGAGGGGGTCAGCAGTCGCTCATCTAGAACTTTCAGAAGCAGTAGGAGGCAGAAGCTACAGTATGTCCGAGCAACAGTTAGGAGTACATGACCCTTTAAGGGGATGACTCTGTGCCTCCAATGAGGCTCTGCACACCTAGAAATACCTCCCAGCTGGATGGTCAGAGCTGAGGAAGTCTTCCAGGGTCTGCCGTTAAAAAGGATCTCTGATCTCTTAGGTGGATGAGCTTTTAGTCAGGAGAACATTGGAGACAAAAGCTTGCCTGATAAGGAAGTGGAGGTGAATACAGTCAGGTAGGTAACAAACTCTTGTATAGTGTAGTGTAATCCTGTGCCTGTTGTACCCCTATAATAGCCATATTCTCATACAAATAACCTTCTTTTTGCCTATTTTGGTTTTGATCATTGGGGCTGAAGTGTCTTTCTGGGTTTGGGGTCTGTTTAAGGGCATCCATAATGGTCACAAAATACATTATATATCTAATATATTGTAATATATAAGTGATACAATTTTGTAACTATTCGACTTGAGTTTTATTATTTATCTGTGGTTACTGTTTTGATTTGTTTTCTTGTGTTGCTCTTCATTGCACTTGTGATTACTTTGTAAAGTGTGTTATAGTGGTGCTTGTTTAAGGTGCTCTAAAAAGTCCTGATTGATGTTGCTGTGGCAGTACAGTAGCTGATTTATCCAAACGTGTTTGTGTTTGTTGTAAAGCCCAGCACTGTAGATGGCAGGAGGGAGCCTCTTTTTACTGCATGGCTCCCGCAGTATACTATGGGGGGACAGGTCTGTGTAGGTGGGCTGGACCTTTATGTATAGATTGGGCCTCAGGACTGTCAGGACAGCTTGGTCTGCCAAGGGGAGTAATAGTAAGGCTGCCCCACGGGTTTCAGATTTAACCTGAGAGTGATTCCTGGAGGAAGCTTCAAAGCTCCTTTCAATTTTAGTTCAGGTGCGCTTGGAGTTGGGGGACAAGATAATAAGAGTTCAACTGACAAGAGAAAGAACTTTCAGAGGTGTTGAGAAAGCTCAAGAGGTGTTTTGAGAAGTGTTTGATGTTATATTTAGTGGGTTAGTATGCTAGGCCTCCAATGGTCTTGATAGGGGCAATAACATGTTTATGGAGGGACCCGCTGGGGCTTGAGCTGTTTGTTTTTCCTTTATATTTTTTTTATTTGATATTTCTAGGTTTTCCACCGTCATTGAACATAGACTTGCTTGTGACTGTGCTCTGTGAGGTGTCTCCTATCCAGGATTGGTTCATCATCTGCCCCCAGTGCTGCTAGGATAGGCAATAGCTCCAGATGTCTGGTGTTGACATTAAGTTTAATAATGGATGGACAGCTGGATGATGAAGGATAGAAAAGGTTGGTCGTATTCACATAGGCCATAGATGCTTTAATGGTTTCTATTGTCAAGGAATCTGCCTAATCCTAGGCCTTAAAGCCATTAGATTCTCAAACCCAATTAACTCAATTTTGGGTTGTGTGTGTCTGGAATGAACAAACAGTTACTCACTTAGTCCTGAATGAGGCACATTACCTGCATTGTAAGGGAGCGTTAATTATGGCCATGTGGTGCGATTCCTTGAGGGTGATCTGGCTCACAGGATCCTCATTGTTGAGGATTCGAGTGATTGGACCACTTAACACCCACATGAGTGCCCACATAACACCTGGCTGCAGCAGATAGAGGGTCATTTCTGGAGGATGGGACTGTACCATGTGCCTGCCTGGGGGGTTGCCATCCAGGATCCTGAGTGCATGCTCCCCGACCTGACCTGACCTGTGGTTAGAAACCAGCAGAAGTGAAACTCTGATGTGGTGCCAGTCACACAAGACCCACATGATGGCTACATTTAGAGCTGCCATTACCTTATTAATAACACATTTAATTTATGTAGTTACTTTCCTGTGCTCAGAGAAAGAAACACGGACAGGTATGGAGAGAACATGAAAGCTCCACTA